>NC_136826.1:8597810-8665600 GCF_951394365.1 Tetrao urogallus | reverse complement strand
CTGCCACTGCTGGCCCTTGGGAGCAGCTGAGGGCACTCTCGGGTGCCTAATTCCTACCACACATTTGTCAGGCTTCTACTACAGCTAGCAAATTGCTGGAGATCCTGAGTCATCTCCCTTGGCTTCTTCATTTCTTACCATGTGGCTATTTGTTCCCCTTCCAGTTTTAGTAGGCTTCATACAACTGCCTCTTTTTTTTTTTTTTCTCTTCTGTCATTCTGACCACCCTTTACATTGCAACCCCATATATAAAGGGTAAGTGTTTTGATATTGTATTTACTGACCAATCAGCCAGTTAGACTTCCCTGAAAGGCCAAACCTGCTGATAGGCAGCCTCCCTCTGGCACATGTATTACCACATTATACTGCTGATGTCATAAAATACAACTTTATGATTTCCATTACAACTTTTAAAAGCCTTTTCCAAATTGAATCCCACTAGAAAGTGTAACAGTCTCCTCTGGACAACCTTTAACTTTCCTGCACATCAGACAGAAGAAACTGCCTGATTCAGCTACTAGTCCTACTGTCCAGTTCTGTTCACTCTTCAAATTTAACTGCTGTACAGATCCATGTCAGCAATGAACTGCAGCATCAAGAAAACCTGTTTTCAACAGCATCACTCCTGAATGTGGAAACCAGCAAGAGACTGTTCTGTAGGGAAGTTAAGCCTGATTTAACAATTGTGCTAAAACCTTGGTGAGCCCAGAAGGGCCTGGACTGAATGTGTGCATGCATGAAGATGGCAGAGGGAGACAGAGATTGGAGATGAGTGAGAAGGATGGATGTTCTACTTTTATGCTTTGGAGTCTACCAGCAGAAAACGCATAAAGCACATTACTAATATAAAAATAGCAATACTTATCACTCTGATGAGCCCTGATCCTGCTTCCTCTAAGTCAAGGCAAAACTTTCCATGACTTCATTATTACTAGGTCAGGCCTATAGTAATTCACATTTTCATAGCACTGTACAGACACAAATTAGTAAATGAAAAGATGTGCATTAGATGCATCTGTTCTCTGACAAACAGGAGTTTCCCTGGTCTCAGAAAATCACTTTGCTCTCCTGAACAATCAGAACTTAAGAAAAAGGAAGAGGATGCTAGCAGGAAAATAAAGGGGTATTTGGATTCAAGGCAGTGTGTGTGTGGCTGGCATGTGAAAACCTCCATCAGGTAAGAAAAAGGTTCTCATAATTAGTCCATGAATGGTAGAATGACCCAAGGGTTAAAGTTTTGCACTTGTGAATTTATTATTTTCATGGCTTTTATTAACATTGTAAGGGAGATTATCAATCATCAGTGATTGCCCAAGTGGCCAGTAATTCAGTGATTTATCTGAAAGTCACTGGCTCCTTTGGAAAAGGAGTGGCCTTTTGCACCTTAATAACATGTGCCTGCAGATGGAAGCTACTACAGACTTAAGGGCTTCCATAGCACTTCCATTGCAACCTTCACTGTGCCCAGTCTTTGAAGACCACTGTCTTCCAGAGGGATCATGCTCCATAGAACTCTATGCATCCTTAGTTGCATCTTCTGCAGGAAGGGACACAAGGTGCTCTTCTCTGCATGGTTTAACTGATACAAAGCAAGGCCATATAAAGCAGAACATATTAGAGGGTGGTAGATCACCATTTGCTTCTGAAGCTCTTAGGAAAGGGAATAGTTATCATTTCTGGATATTTTCATCCTGAAATATAACAGAGTTAAAAAACCCCCTCCCCTTCCTGCACCTTGCTGTAGGCTATGGTCATTTGGTGGGCTGGAGTATGAAGTCCCTTGTCTGGCACAAAGAGCAGGTAGAGAGTGGAAATGGCTGAGTTTTCAGAATCCTGTAACTGCTTTTCTCCCAAAACTCAGTAAGAAAGATGCAGAGTGGAAATGATTAGGAACAAGCCCTATTTCAGGACTCAACCAGCTTAGATCAGATGCCAGCAGTGGACAGTGGCATCATCCCATTGCTGATTCCCAAAACCCTCTCTCTCCTCAGCAAGTGTATTTGCACAATCTATTGTCCCCAGCCTCGTGTCTCTAGTACAAGCTAGGACTCCAAGTTCGCAAAGTTGCAATAAGCAAACAAAACCCTGCTATCCCCCCCAAGAACATTGCCAGTTAAATGTCATCTGTGTTCTCTTTCTACAAAAGACATTACAAAACCCCCCTCCCCTGCTCCCTTCCCCAGAAAACATGCTTGCACACACACATCCACATCCACACACACTCGCAGATGCACACACTCATTCACACAGGAAAAACAGCTTGCAAACTCCTGAAGGTGGAAAAAGGCAACTTGCAAATGTGCCTTTGCTTTTGATAAGCTCCCTCCTCCCACCCCCCCATGCCCCATATTACCCCTTCCCTCCCAAATAATTGCCCTGTCCTCCCCCCTTCCCAGCTCTTCCAAAATAAATATTCTTTTTATTTGTTGGTTTAAAAGATTCTTTTAGGCTTGTAAGCAAGAGAGAGGGAGAGAGAAAAAGAAAAGAGAAGTCTCATAGCATGAGAGTGAAACCTCACTATCTCATGAATCCATGAAGGAATAAAAATGAAGGGGTTAGGAACAGTGACAGAAGAAAGATTAAAAAAATATAATAATACTGAGAGGAGAAAGATGAAATTATGCAATTCAGTAGTGAAATGGAAGTGAGGATAGTGCATTAGTGAGCACAGCCAAAGATAACCTATCCCCCCACACCAGTTTTTAACTCAATTTCTTTATGTCTCCCTCCCCCCTTTTTCAATACTTTTTTCTTTTTTTTTTTTTTTGTTATTTTTCTTTTTTTTTCCTATCCTTTTTTTTTTTACGCCTTTTTTTTTTCTTTTTTTTTTTGATTTTTTTTCCCCACAATGGTGTAAGTCCTTCAGCAGGAAACCAAAATTAAGACAAACACATCCCTCCCTGAAATCAAATCCCCTCCCGTATACCTTTCTTTCCCTTTCCCCCCTCCCCCCAACACTCTGTGGTTCTATATGTGCTGAAAAGAGAAGAGTAAGCTTAGAGTAAATCTAATGAATCAAAGGAATAAATGATAATGATAGTAAAGAGTAAAACCCAAACCCAAAAGACCACAACACTCCTGTGTTGTCATTGTCTGAGTGTCTGTCCCTATCTCTCTTGGAGGCTGCAGGCATCAATTTACATAGTACAACCAGTAAACAAGGTTGAAGAATCCAAAGGTGATTGGAAAAATGATTCTTGACCACTTGTCAATGGTGCTGACATCTGTTAGGTCTGGGATTTTGAGCTTCAGCTTAGATGACCGCCGACGGAGACGGCAGTTGGCACGGTTGCGGGCTGCGGCATGGTGGGTCAGCGGGACATGGCGGTCCAGGGTTGGGTGGTGACCAAATCCATCCCGGGAGGCCAGCTGCTTGCGGAACTGAATTCCTGAGCCTTCAAAGGACATGACAGAGTTTCGAGAGTCGCCAACGCTGCTCATCATGTCCGTGGCCAGCAGCTCGTTGTTCATATCCAGAGTGCTGAGGAGGATGTTACCATAAGGGTCAACCTAGAACAGGGGAGACAGAGAGAAAGATAGCAAGGATGTCTTGTGCACTGTGTGCACAGCCATGCCACCAGGGATGATTTTGAACTGCTTTCTGTATATCGATACTGATCTTTGGGTTGTAAGTGGGCTCTGAACCTGAACTTCTGCATTTGCAAAAGTCATCCATTGATGTTGGTTGCTCACAGGCTGGAGCCTGTGCTTGCAGCAAACTTGCAAGTTGAGTAATGTATTTGTGCCAACAGAGTAGGACCAAAAGCCACAGGGTACCTTGGGATACACCTGCCCTTGCAAGAGGGTGGTCCTGATGAAACTGGCTTGAGGATAATGACCAAATGATCAAGGAGAAAAATTCCCAGTGAACACTGGAAAGAGATCCTTCTCGGCATCTGTCTGCAAACTTCAGTAGGTCTATGTTTATCAGACAAGGGAACTGGAGTTTCTTGTGGTGAAGAGATAGGCTGCTCCACAGCTCATCCAGGACTGAATGAACAGTGGAGAGTTTGAATTCTCCTACCACAATGAAAGAAGGAAACAAACCTGCTCTCTCACCCTCTTTTCTTCATAACGATGGCGCTCATTGTTGGCCTTGCTGATGCGTTCACTCTGTTTCTTCTGCTGTCGGGGGCCTCGTCCAAAGAATATGTAGTTGACAAAAGCATATTCCAGGAGTGCCAGGAACACAAAGACAAAGCAGCCCATGAGGTAAACATCAATAGCCTTGACGTAAGGGATCTTAGGGAGAGTTTCCCGCAGATGAGTGTTGATGGTAGTCATTGTGAGTACCGTGGTGACCCCTGTAAGGAGAGGGTAGGTGTTCTGTTATCAAGGTGGGGTGGTTTCCTGAAATGCCAATCTCAGGTTTCCCATCCCTTCTCCCATCTGGGCTGAACATCAGGAGGGCTGGAAGCGGCAAAACTGGGAAGAAAATTGTCATTATTCTAAGGTCAACCATTGCAGAAAACAAACAAGCTATCAAAAGTGGGAGAAAATGCAAAAGCTCAATAGCATCAGGAAAGTGTGGATCAATGTTATGTGAATCTCAGTTCTCTGAGTCCTCCCTGATCATCCTTCTTTCACTCACTGTGATAGGAAATACACAGTTTTGCTTTCAGTCTCTCAAATTTTCTCCTCCACCTTTCTTACTTCATGAACTCATCACAATCCCCTGTGCACTACTGAATGCCTCAATATCCTTGACATGAATTTCTAATATGCTATGACTTTCTAATGCCATAAATATGAGAAGGAGATAAGAGACTCCCACTTCATGACTCTCTCTTCTTTTACCTGCCTCAAGGCTTCTATCTATTTCCTTGACCCCATCAATTCCTACCTTTCTCTCACCAGCTTTACCACCCACTACTTCAATTATCTGAGCTTCTTTCATGGCTCTCATGTTCTCCTTTTTTATGTCTACTCATATTTCCTGCATCTTAAATAAACCTTTATTTGACCATCTACTCGGTCTACTTGGTGCATCATGATTACGCTCTCAGCTTCATTCTTTTCCTTCGTTCTTAGCCTGTGGCCTGTGAACTCTCAGAATGGCCGCAGATTTGTGTCTTCAGCAGTGCTTCAGAAAGTTGCAGCTGGGCTTCATACTTCTTTTGGAGGAGAAACTCCGTTGCCTTGACCTGGTCTTCTTTTCCCTCTTCTCAATCTCAACTGCCATGTTTTTGTTACTACCTTGCTGATTTCCTTTTCCTCAAATGTCCTTCCTCCTCTTCTCTGTTGGCAGCATTCCAGTCCAAGTTCTTTGTCTCTAGCTCTCTTATTCTACATGATTTTAATTTCATTTTTTAGCCCTACCTCTACTGTGATTGCTCCCACATCTGTCTGTGCATCCTGGAGCTGTGCTTGTCCTGTTTCCCTATCAACTTCATTGTTTTTAGTGTTATTTAGTCGTTTAGTTTAGAGAGCTAATAGTCTTCAGTTCACAGAAGTGTAGACAGAGGGAAGATACAAGAATAATTTTTGAATACCCAGAAGTCTGGTAGAAGTTAAGGGGGAATAAAATGTTCTCCGTGTCCACCAAAGACAGACAAATTGCAGCAGAGATTTAGAACACAGGAAAAGGAAGGATTTCTGATTGTATGAGCAGGCAAATCCAGAGGAATAGTGGTTAGAGGAGGCTGCAGATTCTCCTTCTTTGAAGGTTCTTAGGAACAAGTTAGAGAGCTGTCAGGAATCACTTGATGAGAGCTGTTCCAGTTTTGATCTACAATGTTTTTTCTTCTGTTTTCTCCAGATGTCAGCTGAAAATCAACAGCTGTGCATCTCAAGTCCACACTTCTGTTTGTACTCTCCCTGTGAGAGTCTACTCTATCTACTATGTCTAGCAATGTCTATTGTGGTCTCTTTTTACTCTCACTTATAATACTCTTGCCATTGCAACTTACCTTTTCAATTTACTGTGTTCCTCTTTTCCCTTCCTTGCTCCAGACTCTCCAAACAAGCACAGACAAATCATTTCTTTTATATGTGTTTGTACAAACCACCACTGCTCTGTCTTCTCCTAAAGCTAATTTAAGCCCCCAGCCTTCTCTGTAAAACCCAACCTTTACCTATTCCTTATCAGAGCCTTTTCCCCACCACAGCTGAAATCTTCCCTCCTTGTCTCTCCTATTTCCTCTGAACTTCCTATCATGTTGCATAGCCCCAATCTGATATGCCAGCCACCCCACTTTTCTCCTGTTCCTTCTTCAAAATCCTTATCTGCAATCCACCCCCACTTCCCTTCTGTTGCTTAAAAGATCTCTTTTTTTCCTCTTGTAGGAAAACATCCCTATTTAGGGGCGCATATGTTCAAGAAAATCTTTTACTTTACTGTCCCACATTTCACTTGGTTATGAAGGTCTTCAGTCACAAAAAGGTGTTTGTATTGGGCCTAAAATATCATGAAATTGTGTAATGCCACTTTCTTTATCTCTCCTTACAATTTTTGCCGTTCACTCACTATTCTTACTGCTCTTTGTCCATCCACTCTCAGTATTTATCATCCAACTAACCTGCTCTCAGCACATCTGTTAATCAAGAGATGCCCAGACTTATCTGCTTAAGAAAACAAGTACAAACTGCAGTGAGGGAACTGGTGGGTTCGTAGCATGTCATAGTCTCATGCTTGTGAGAAGCTGTGACCATTTATACCTTTGTATATAACAAATTTCCCACAGAAATCTGTAATATAACTTTTACTGATTCAAATAATACAGACTCAAGCTTGGGAAACATCAGTATTTCCAAAAAAACCTTCAGGCTGAAAACCTGCAGTTTGTTCTCCAAGGAAATGTCATTCTTTTGTGATGACAAATTTGATCTGTCTTGTTTAGATGCTACCTCATTAAGAAAAAGATATTTTCTTAGAACTGTCCTGTTTGATTTCCCTCACATATCATATTCTTCAGTGTATAATGAGAAGGTACCTACCCAGTGCCACTCGTGCAGCAGAAGCATCATAATTGATCCAGAAAGACACCCAGGACAGAATGGTGATGAGGATAGATGGCATGTAAGTCTGCAGGATGAAGTAACCAATGTTCCTCTTAATTCGGAAGCTCAAAGATAAGCGCAGGTATGAGCCTGTCAATGAGACATTAAAGGGAGATCTTGTCTGAGAGGAAAGCAAAGTTGTGTTTTTAGTAGGAGCTTCTATTTGGAAAATGTTCTCAAGAGGCAGTGATAATGAGGAATCTCTCCTCTTTTTTTTTCCTTAGATTTCACAGCCTCATCAGAAAAGAGGATTTCTTTAGAGTCTGCTCAATTGGCTAGGAATATTAGGAAAAAAGGGAGCTCTACGCAAGTTACAGTGTTGTATCAGACATCATGGGAGAACGTCTGTTCAGTCCTCTGTTGAAACTGCCTTTATGGTATGTGCCAGTAAGATTTGGGCTTGCATGGGAGACTTCAACCCTATACCTGGATGCAGTAAGATCATTTTCCATTGTTTCATGTGCTAGTTTTTCCTCCAAACAGCAATGAAGATATGAATAGTATTTTTCCCATGCTTTCTAAAACTGGGTTATGGTCAGACTGGGCAAATTCATACACAAATAGAGTACCATTGGTTAATCTGTAGATCTTTTTTCTGTTCAAGTTCCTCCTAATCTTTTAGGAAATCTAATGAGGATAGTGACAAGAAATACTTTTACAAATCTTCTACTGGAGCATGGTATTTTGACAGGACAAAGCAGCAACCCTCTTGTTACTGTGAAACAAAGTCCAAGCCATTCCTCCTTTTCACCTCCTTCCCTAAGCAACACAACAGACTGAAATATGAGTGTAGTTGTGGGTTGGCAGCTAAGCTAAGAAGAGAACAACAGTCTGTAATGATCAGGGAGGAAGACTGGGAAAAGGAGGTTGTATTTTCTCAGCACTGTGTATCATGTATGCAGTTTGAATGTTTTCGTTCACCAATCGTTTTTTTAAAGGTCATATCTTTATCCATATCCATGTCCATCCAGATTGCAAAGTTCTTTTGGAAGGAACATGGCTTCTTGTTGATGTCTAGATTACTGATGCAATGGGACCCTCCTCCTGGCATGTCCAGTGAGGTACCACTGTAGCAACATCCCCATCTGCCACTGCCATGGACAGACTGTTCTTGCTGTTACTTCACAGCATTTCAGAAATCATCCAAGTTAACATGTGTGGCACTTCACTTAGGCAGTGAACTCCAATACCATTTCAAAATGAAGTCAGCAACCAAAATCCAAACCCTGAATTGTCCAAGGTGTTCTCTTCAGATCCTGTTATTGCACTGTGCAGATGGGCCATAGACCACTTACTGTTGAAGAGAAATATTCTGCTTCTTACAGTTGCACCTACATTGACCTTGAGAGCCAGTTTTAAACCACATAAACACAAGATAAAGGCTGAGAACCTTCTAAGGAGGTTCTGTTTCGGATTTAGCTGGTGTTTCAACTAAGAAATGAAAACAACTGTAATAAAAATGATTCCACAAGTCTTTGAAGAGTCAAATTTGGTGGGTAGAGAAGACGGCTCTTTTTCAGATGAATAGGGCCCGAAGCCTAGAACCTAATTTAATACCTCAGAATCTAAATCAGATGAGAAACCACATTGACCTGGATCAACAGAAGATTTATGAATTCCATCACATCTCTTGGGCAGAGACTCACCGGTGGTGAAGACCACTTCCCTGCTGACCAGTCTCTGCTCGATAATGGTGAACTGGGGCAGTTCTAGCACCTCCATCCCTGTGACAGCAGAATCATTTCCTTGCCAGAAGAAGACAATGTCATCAACTGTGTAACCATCTGCAGAGGTGGAAAAGCACAGAGAGAGAACGGAGCTGACAAGCTGCATCAAATGACTCCCCCATTTTCTCTAAGGTGATTTGGAAGAAGATATGAAAGAAAGCCCACACCACCAGACAGCAAGCACAGCCCCTCCTGGCTGACGTCATTTGCTTCAGCTGAGCTGGGCAGTAGGCTCCCCAGGAGAGGAGAAAATTGGTCAGAACTCCCCCTTCTGGCTAGGATTCAGGAAAAAAAGGTGGGATGTGGTCCATCATGTCTTGACTCGTGCTGCATAATCTCCATGGCTAACATGACAGGGAGTTGTGCATTGGAAGCTGCTATCACAAAACATTGCATTTTGCTTTTTAAAAGCTGCCTCCTTTTACCAGAAGGGGGAGATCACAATACATTCTGATGAGACCAGGTAAACAGAGCCTCCAAGTATTAAAGATTCACAGAGAGAAAAAGATTTACAACGATTTTGAGAAGAAATGTGAGCATCAGTATATCTCTCTCTTTTAAATACCCTCAGTCACAATTTGGAAGCACACAGAGCCTCTGAGACCGGGGACTGCTTTTGCCAAGCTCTAGCTGGAAAGAGCACTGAGGGAAGAAGAAAGTAGGCGAAATCCAGCTGGTGACAAATGCTCATTCCTTATTTTTCACGGTAATGGATTTGTTCAGAGGTCAACTGAGCTGAGGGCATAGCCTTAAGCTTTTCAACCCCAAACAGTACAAGGCAGGCAGGGCTGCACAGGCTGTAGGTACTGAGAAGCTATATCCCAGCTATATCCCAGGTGCTTCAGCCTCATTTGGAACAAGGCCTGGGCGACGAGAACATGCAGCTCCTCTCACATCAGTGTGATGATCACAACCCTGCCCATTGCACTTGTGTGCAAGGATTGATCTCCGCTTGTAATTCAGTGCTGCTTGTGCCAAGGTCAGTTTTGCAGCACCACAACTGTTTCCAGATATTTCTTATTCTAAGAAAAGTGTGGAGCTGCATGGGAACACCTCTGTGCTCAGAAAAGAACTGTGATATGTACACGCTTTGGTACAGCACCGCAAAGCTTTGTTCAGAGCATGATCTTCACCTGTGCCCCCAAGAAAGCCTGTATTTACAACCTGCACTGCATTACGACAGTCAGCCTCAGCCACAAGCCCTGGCAGCAGAGGTGGTTAGCTAGCAACACCCAGCAAGGTCAACATCTGCTACACAGAGCTGCCACTGAGGCCAGCACCAGTTCATTAGTGACAAGATGAGAATGAAGTGCTGTTGGATGCACCATAGAGGAGAAGGAATTATTCAAATTGGCCTCAGGGCCGAGGATTCCCTCTGCTCACAGCTGAGCTTTTGAGGACAGTGTGATGCTGCAGCTCCTGGGTGGCCAAAGTCCTGAGCAACCTGTTCCGATCTCACGGCCAAGCCTACTTTGAGCTGGGGGCTGAACTATGACACCCTGAGGTCCCTTGCAAACCGCATTATTTGATGACTGTAGCCTCCAAGCCCACGTCGTGTGCTTTTGGTCATTACTGTTCTTATTCACTGATGCTAAAGAAGTGGAAGACTGTTATCAAGTGCTATACCAGATCTGCTTTGCTGTAAATCAACCAAGCCAGACCTCCACCTCCTTCCAGTCTGCTCCATGGATGACTGTGGTAAAGCACCCAGACCCATGAGCTCAGGGAATCAGAAGGACCCTGAGGTCACCTCACCCTCTGCAGACACCCATGGTGGCACAGATTGTTGTGGTGCCTCATTATCCCAGCTTTGTGCATCTGTCCCAGAGCAAGGCACTGACACCAAGCACGGAAAGCATTGCTCCCAGTGGCTGGTTCCTGTGGCTCAGAGTCTCACAGCTAACAGTGTGTGAGCTTATGTTTGAATCCATCAGGCTCAGACCTTCAGACACCAGTGGCCACTGTGTGTATTTCAACGAGGTTACGGAGCCCTTCCCACCCTATGCAGAGGTGTGCCCAGTCTGTAAACAAATCACCTCTCCACCTCCTTGCAGTAAACAAAGCAGGCTGAGCTATTTCAGTTTCTAACTGCAAAACATCTGCTCCAGCCCTTGAATGCTTTTTAGCATCTTTTTCTCAACCTCTTCTGATTTCTCAACTTCCTTTCTAAATTGTGGAAACCAAAATTAGAAAGAGCCCCCTTCCCAGTCTCACCAGCAACACATGCAGAGGCCAATTGATTCCCTGCTCTGAGTCACTGCTCTCCTGGTTTATATAACCAAGGCTTGCTCCAGCCAATTGTGCCACAGCCTTGCTACAAAGCCTCCAGCAGCGATCTCGGGGCTGTGATCCCTCCATCGTTTCCCCCGGTCTGGGCTCATGCAGGTCCCATCCCTCAATCTGGCAGCCTGGCTACTGCACCCAGTCACAGACCTCCACATTTAGCTTTATTCAGATGTACTCAGGATGGATGTATTCAAATTGGGATGTATTCAAATGTGCAGCAAGCAGGCCACGCAGACTGCTATCTTCATCATCCACAAATTTAACAGCAGTTACTTCAAATTCACTTCCTGATCAGCAATGAAAATGTCAAGTTACAGTGTCTAAGTTTAGGAGCTCTCGCAGTTAACTAGCTCCATCCCATTCATCCTATGACCTGCTGATACTGGGGGCCAATCTTTTTTTCTAATGTTACTATTCAATATGAAATCAAACATGTTTTTCAAGAATCCATTTTTTTAAAAGTGGTTCTAAAGGGAAAGGTTACTCAGTCTAAAAATAAATGTTCCACTTTGATTTGCAGCTTTAGAAAAGAAAACCAAGTTTCCGCTTTAATTTTAAAAAGCAAAACAACTTTCAGAAAGTCATTTCAATCTGAAATATCATAAAGTATTGATACAGCATCTTAAGATGTCAGATGAATGGCCTGGTTGCTGCCAGCCTCATCACTTTTTTGTTGAGTCCTGGCACACAATCAGGAGGGGGGTCATGGAATGAGGGCTGGTTTGGGGGCAGGGGCTTGGATCAACAGGGATAAGCATGGGCTTATCCCCTGCAGGTAGGTTCAACACACTGCTATGGGAAGGAGACCCCAGCTTCACACTGCTGCTTTCTTTTCAGAAAGAGAGGTGAGGCACGGCACAGGCTGCCAGGGAGGTGGTGGAGTCACCATCTCTGCAGGAGCTCAAGAACTGTGGAGATGTGGCACTGAGGGATGCAGTTAGAGTGGAAGATGGATGATCAGACTAGAGATCTTAGAGATTTTTTCCAACCTTTATGATTCCATGGTTCTACAAACCCAGCACTCCTGCACCACAAAAAGGTTATTTTCGTGGGGTTTTCTGTTTGTGTTCATTCTGTTTTTTTTTTTTTTTTTTTTTTTTTTTTTTTTTTTTTTTTTAAGCCAGGTATGAGAGGAGCGTTGTTTCAAAGTTGTGTGGATGTGGAAACAAACAAAATGGAACCCTGCAGATTGCCAGTGTGCATGAGTGTGAGAGACAAAGGCTCTTAGCAAGGAAACCACGACTCTCTTCATCTCGGCGTTGGTCTTAGAAATACTGTAAGGAAACGTAACTTCAACTAACAAATTGGCTTGACATGTCCCATTAAGAACAAAATCGCAACATGGGGAACTGTGGGTAATTCTCTGCCTTCTGTTTTCTTGGTTGTACTGTAAACTATTCTCAAAATATGAAGGAGTGCCAAAAATGACATGCCATTAGTGCATCCAGGAGGACCTCATTTACATCCCATTACCCGCCACGCCAAGAGCTGCTATCGCTGCACATTCCGAGCGGGACCAGGGCTGCCTGGCAGAGGAGAGGCTGGGGAGGCAGCGCCGTGCCTGCCGACTGCTGATGCCATGGGACCTCTTTTATGAAAAAAGCAATTCTCTGATAATCACCACTGAAGCTGCATCATCATTACTGTGAGATCTGCTGCTCTGGACCGCTCCTGTGGGGATACTGCAGTGCATTTTTATGAGGGAGTGCCGGACCTCCCTTGGCCAGAATGATCAGGAAGGCTTTTCATGGGAGTCCAAGGAAAATCCAGGTGGGGAGGAGATGTGGGCTCTACTCCCACCTCCTGCAAAAAACAGGCTTAGCCAACACTGAGGGCACCTTCCCAGGGCTATCTGAGGGCTGAGATAGCCTTCTCCATCCTCCCAAAAGTGAGAGTAATTTTATGTGCCTCGCCTGCTGCCGGGGCTCCATTTTCCTGAGCATTTTACCCTGGGGATGGAATTTGGATGAGGGAGCCCAGTCCTGCCCAAAGGAGCATCCTTGGGAATGGGTGGCCTTAAAAGCCCTGGGAGGCAGCCCAGGGGTGGGAGGGGTGGCTTGTTTGGGTCAGCATTGCATGGCATACGCACAGCTCTCAATCTCCAATGTGCAGTTCTGCTGGTCCAGGGGGTACCTCCGTAGGTCCATCATGCAGGCAGCCGTGGTGGTGATCCTGAAAGAAGATGAGAGAAAGAAAAAATTACAATAATGATTATTTTTTAAAAAGGAGAAATGAAAGGCAGATGTGAAAGTCGGGCAGCATTTGGGGCCGCTGTTTCCCTGGAAACCAGAGAGAGCCACGGTGGGAGGGCAGAGGGAGGTGTGCGGGGGGCTGGATGCAGCTCACCCTCAACTGCATGGCTTACACCCTCCGTGACTAACGTCAGCAAGGCAGCATCTCTATTAGCAGGGTGGGGAGGGATTGGTGTTCCTCCCCTGTCTCTCCAGAAGAAAGACAAAGAAACTGGGAGTAGGCAGAGCTATGAGAGGAGAGAGATGTCAAATTGTGAAAGAGAGGCTGAGGGCAAGTGTCCATAGAACAGAAAAGCATTGATCATGTTGTCCTGCAGTGGCCTCTTCCTTCCCAAGTTGCCCCAAGAGCCGCACTGCAGCCCCACCCATCGGTGCCCCTCCATCACACTCACTGCCCTCCTGCTCCTGCACTGTGTGCTGGTGACTCCACTAACAGATTCACTCCTGTGCAAGTGATTCCATGGTCAAGATTCACCTGACACGTGTGTACATGTGTGCATCCCCTAGGAAAATAAATTTAGGGAGAGAAAATGGGCAGGGGTTGTTTTTGGGGTGTCAGTGCCACGCAGTACCTATGGAAGGTTTTCATGCGTGTGGGTGCATCTGTGTTACACGGTGCACACAAAGGAGCATTGCTTTCAGGGTTGGGGCATTTTGCAGTGGGGCAGGTCGGGTGCAGGCACAAAGCAGGGAGAGAGCAATTCAGCTGCTAACTGCCAGCCCAGAATTTATCAGGCTGCCCCCATTTCTCAAATTTATTGCTCCCCTCACCCGTTAATGCAGTTGTCTTCCTGTGCAGTGTATGTGTGCAGAGTACTGAAAAGGGGGGAGAGATTGGTGCAATCCCCCCCCCCCCCCCGTTCTTTTTTCAATTAACCATCTGGAAGGCATTAATCAAGCTACACATTTTTTACTATGTAGGCATAACCAGTGAACTGTTAACGAGAAAGCTTTATCTTCTGAGCCCTGTGGATGGGGAGAGAGAGAAAAGAGGGGGGAAAAAAGAAAAAAAAAAAAAAAAAAAAGACAAGAAAGCACATAGGATGAGATGGTGAACCAGCAAAAAAAAAAAAAAAAAAAAAAAAAAAAGAAGAAGCAAAAAGGAAAATGCATCAATGAAAGAAAAAAGAGAGCAGAAAGGGGGTGTGTGGGTGAATCTGGACAGAAAACCAGAGGGGGCAGAGGGGGGAAGGTGGGTGCAGGCACCCGTGGGACAGCGCAGTCCTGGGGGCACAAGGGTGGGGGCTGAGCAAGGCGGGCGCGTGGCCCCGCAGAGCTGCTGGCTCTTTAAGAAATCTCGTGTGCTAAATTTATCTCTCTGCTGTCTGTGAAGACTGTTTGTAGGAGATGAAGCCTTGAGGAGAGCCTTTGCCACTGCCTGCCGTGCTATAAATAGATCCGGAGAGACGAAGGGAATTTATATATATCCTCGCTGGGTCTAGATACAACACTGCAACTGCCCTCTCTCAGAGCAGGGGGCCCAAGTGAGCTCTTAACCCTTTTATCTGTAATGCAGTTGAGGTGGAGGAGAAAGCACGGAGGGGAGGAAGGATGACAGGACAGGAGTCACTTACAGATGATCACTGCGGCTTTGGGTCCGCGCGTATGGCTTTGCAGCCACTGCGTTTGGCCCCTCTGGGCGGATGAATGGGAACGCAGTGCCTGTCCCACCCCAACCCAGAGCAGGGTGGGGGGCACTGTGATGTGGGGACTGTGGTGTGGAGTACACCCAGAGCATACCTGGGGAGTGCACCTTGTCAGGAGAGCTCCCTGGAGAGTCCATCCTGGCCGGGCACTGAGACCAAAGAGTCACGAATGGGTATGACTCATCCCCCTGTGCCGCACACAGCATATACTGTATATATTATACTGCACCCGTGGGAAATAGCAGCTACAAGCGCGCTTTCCAATTTTCCCTAACGTGTGAGATGCAAAAAAAAAACCAAAAAAAACCCACGTATTAAATGAAAATTTTCCACCCCATTTGTGCGACCCCGCAGGCTAAAACCTTTCCACAGTGTCCATCCCCAAATTGCGGCCCAGCTGGCTCACTTGGCCACACGAAGGACATCCAAGGGAAGCCTCTTCTGCTTCGAGAGGGACCCGCTTGCCTCTCAGCAGGATTTGCTTGTCACCTGCAGTGCTGGTTGGAAATGCAGAGCACGACACAGTGAGCTATGGCCACTGCATGCCATGCGCCAAACCCTGCTAGCACTAACAGCCAGCATAAATCCAGAGCCACTCCAATGATTTTTGCAAGATCACACCAATTTACATCAGCAGAGATTTACATCAGGGTAGAATTTAGCCCTGTAGATTCAGAAGAAGAGAACTTCAGGACAGACAGGACAAAAAGGAGAAAAATGAGAAAAAGAGGATATTAGTCCTCAAAAATGAGATAACAATTTTTCTTTTATTCGAATTAAAGGCTGGGCAACCTCTGCAGCTCAGCATCTTCCAGAGGTAAACCAGTGGGCTCAAGGTCCCAAACTCCCAGTGACCTGTCCCATAACACAACTGGGACACGTGAGAACAGGGACTAGGCAGCATGCGGATCTTTTTTTGTTTTTTGTTTTGTTTTTTTTTCAGAGCAGGTGTAGCAGTGACACTGGGCTGTAACCACCTGCTTGTCTGGAGCATTTGCACCGTAGTGCTGCACCCACGGTGAGGTGCTCCCAGCAAGCACCAAGAGGGACCCCTGGATGTGGGCTCCTGCAGCATTATTAGATTTGGGGGGCAGCTGGTGTTGGGCATCAGGCACTAGCTTGGGGCTTCCTATAACTTGATAAACCTTTTCAGGATCTAGAAAGTGATAACATCGAGGTGTTGGTACAGCATTGGAACGAGCTGCCAAGGGAAGTGGTAGAATCACTATCCCTGGAGGTAGGTGCTCAAAAAAAGGGTCAGTGTGGCACTGAGGGACATGGTTAGTGGGTACAGTGGTGATAGGTCAGTGGTTGGACGAGATTATCTTTGTGGTCTTTTCCAACCTTCATGATTCTGTGATGCTATGTTTCATTATTTTGTCTTTAGACATAAAAAAATATCCTGGACACCAATAGTACTTTGCCACGTCCTACTTGGACCCACAGCATCACGACTCTGTTCCAAAGTGCACTACCGTAGCACAGCTACTTGCCATTGCTGTACGCAGCACTCACCACCATTGGCAGAACGCCCACCTGTGGCCTTTCTCCCTGACCCCACCATTCACTCACTTCTAGAGGGAGCCACCAAGGGGTTTTTACACCTCCTTAGGTGGGTGTGTAACAAAGGAGGGTTGGACCTGGCAAAGGGATGAGAAGCTTTCCACCCCTCATAGCCAGAGGGGAACAGGAGTAAAACTCAGGCATCCCAGTGACCTTGTGGGGTCACTGTGCATCTCCTGTCTGTTCTTGAAGGCCACACTATCAGTCTCTGCCTCATGCTCTCATGATTTTAAACAAATTACTTTGATAGCTGCTGTGAAAAGACATGTGCCACAGGAGATAGCATGGAGAGAACTGGCCAAGGGAAGCTAGTGGGTGTTCCCAGTTCTGGGTGTCTCCCCAGAGTCAATGGGCAATAAAGGAGAGGGGAGATTAAAAGGTGGGAAAGTGAGGAGAGGACAGAAGAGTGATGATGGCAGGAGTGGTGATGAGGGCAACTCAAGTGGAGATGAGAGATGGGAGAGCAAGTAGTGCAGGACAGAAGACTACTAGGGTAAGGGAGCAGCGAAGAGGGCTCAGAGGAAGTAAGGGGCAAAGGAGCCTGGGGATAGGGAGCTGGAAAAGAATGAGAGGTTAAAAGAAAAAGCAGAAGAGTAGAGATGAGGAGACAGAGACCAACCCGTTGCCCTGCACACTGCTTTAGAGTGCATTCACTACAGAGACACAACCAAAGAGGAAGGGAGCATTGAGCGCGGGGCTGCAGGGGACGCTGGGGAACGATGCCACCTTCCCCATGGCACTGGCACAAGGCGCTGGCACCCAGCCAGGCTGCGTCTTCTCCCTCCCTCTCTCCCGTTCCTTCTCTCTTGCTTCTCTACCCTCCCTCCCCTTTTAAATTCAAAAATTTGTGCGGTGTGAAATCTCATCTGCTTTGATGGCGATTCACAGCGACACTGCCCATCGGAGGGGAGCAGCCCGCCTGCTCTTCACATGATGCGCTCAACAAAGCGGCTGAGCCTGGCCAGACCACTCACCTCCTCCTCCCATCTCTGCCCCCTCTGTCTGCCTGCAAGTCAGCTCCCTCACACCACCACCTTCTCACCTCCCTCCCCACAAAGAAGATGTGCCTGTGCCCTTGCTCTAGTCACTGCTCCTCAGGTCTGTGGGCAGCTGTGCTATCTAGACCTTGCTGCCCTGCTCCTGCGCTGCACAGCTGGCAGGCAGACATAGTTCATCTGGGGGGAGACAGAGCTGTGACAGAGAAACTACTGTACACCACAGAAAAGGAGAAGTAAAAAGAAAGAAAGGGACATGCATTCATGAGATGTCGAGCAGCCCTGGCAGGCTGTGGGTTGACGGACATCCCCCTTCTCTGCTAGCACCAGCAGATCCAAGCAAAAGCTGAGGTAGCACAGATACCTCACTCTGGAGAGCATCCTTTTACCCCAGGGGAGGAATGGATCATTTCAAGAAGAGCAGCCAAAAGCTCAAAGTCACACCAGGCAAGTGCTAGGTCTCCATTTGTTATGATGAGGAAGTGATGCCCACCTGGAGTTTGTACTGACAAAGCAGATTCCGGCACAGAAAGGGCAGTGCAGCCTCACCGTGCTCCACCACTGCCTGCCCTGTGACATGAGCACAGGAGTGTCCCACCACTGCTGCAGCTCAAAGGGAGCACTCAGTCTTCTGCTTATCATCCATCTTCCACAAATTCTCCAACTTGAACACCATCAGACATTTCATTCCCTCTCTGATCCTCCTCATCACTGTTTACTTATTAATGGCTTCTTCTGTCTTATGTAGAATGATTATATAAGTTCACAGACAGCATAGAGCTCTGACCTGCTACTAAAACCTACCAAGGTTGACAGTCTCTCCTCCATCTCCTTCTTATCCCACTGCTTGCCCCCAGATTATCTGCCCCTCCAGCTCCTGCCTGAGCCTCATTTCCCCGTTCCAAACTCTGAAGGCCACCAGCCCATTCTCCAGGTCACCTCCCGAGTGTGAGAGGACCAAATTCATCAGCTACAAGTGTAAAGGGCAAAAAACAACTTCCCCAAAATACCACCTGGTTTCAAAATGAGCAGGTCCAGGCTCTGAAAGGAGGACTGGGAAGGAGAAAGGGGAAGATTCTCACATTTGAGGTGTTCCTGAAGCAAGTAGGGTCCTGTTCCCCCAAGCTCATCCTTACAAAATAAACTCTATGCATCATGTCTATGTGTACACCATGAAACTAAACTTGCCTGGGACTGGTTTCTAGGGCTAGTGTCAAGCAATATGGAACAGCCTGTGCCTACACTTCACTTCTTGCCTTCCAGAGAAAGGGTCTGAGTGCATGCAGAAGAAAGAGAACAGGCACCAGCCTCTACTGGGCTCTAACTGGGAAAAGTCCAAGAGACTTCTTGTGGACACAGACCAAACCCAGAAAACAATCTGGCAAAGTGGATTACCCCTGTCTGGCACCCCTGTCCAGTTTTTAAGTTGCTGATTGCAACTTTCTGGATTTCAGATTGTCAGAGAAGTTGAAGATGTTTCTGTCTGCAAGCAATACAGACCCCCAAAGCTAATTAGTAGCAATGAGAAGGTGTGGAAGCCACTCAAGTTTTGCAGGACGTGTGCAGAGCCCCCATGGGGCAAGTTAGACTTTTATAGGAATTTCAGTGACTAAGACGAGAGAAAAGCAAAATTGCTGTTTTGCTGAGGGAGAAAAATTGAAATCAAATTTTCACTCTGCACATTCTCAAAGTCAGTCATAAAATCATGCTGGCAAATGTCACCTTCTGCCTGGCAGTAAGCACAAACTTCGAAGGGCCTGGAGGGATTTATAAACCCGTGGTGAATTTTGCCATTCTTTTAACACGGTCTGATCTTTGCAGACTCCCAGAGGTCATGTTAGAACCAAGAGTGAGGCAAGGATATGGAATATTTTACTCTGGTGTCTGTGTGCCTAAAACCAACTCCATAAGCCTTGGCACAATCCTGCTAAGGTCACTCTGTTTCCAAAAGCATCTGTGCTTGCATAGGTTTCCTTTGATAAATAACACCATGCGCTGTGCTCTGATTAGATGGAGAGAAAAAAAACTCTTCTAAACTAGTACTTCACCCACGGAATGAGCCCTTCTCCCACTCCCAAACACAGCACCATAGCAGACACTGTAGAATCACTGAATCACAGAATATTTTGAGTTGCAAGGGACCCGTAAGGATCATCAAGTCCAATTCCTGGCTCCAAAACCAACTCTGTCCCAACAGAAACCAGAACATGGTCTGAGAGAAAATTGCTCAGTAGTCTCAGCGCAGCAAAAGAGCTCCTTAGTTATGATCTGCCAAGCCCCTGCTTGATAGGGAACCACCCTATGGAGAGAGCAAGGAGATGGCTGCAAACAGCAATCTTCAAGTGCGATGTGAGCAGAAGGACCCTTTCTGCCAACTGAAGAACCAAAAAACCCAGGCTGGAATATGAAGAATGCAATGCAGACAGTGTTGGGCCATGGTCAAAAGCTGGTGATGGGAGCTCTGAAGAAGACCCTAGAGTGAGCTGCAGTGGAACCCAAACCACGGGCAGCAGAGAGAGCAGGCTCAGAGGCACCGTGAAGCAGCATGCCCTGTGGTGCCTGTGCAGGAGATGGGGATGCTGGGCCACCTGTGCTGCTCCCCTGCACAAGATGAGCTGGAAGAAGTGTGTAAGTGCTGCCTGGCCCAACAGCAAGCACAGTGCCAGGAGTGGCACAAGGGCTGCCCTTCCTTGGGAGTGGTGGGAATGCAGTCCTGTGAAAGCATAAAGCAAGCGCTGCCAAAAAAGGTGTACCTGGATTCACTCAGGTGTAAACTGCAAATGTGGAGCTCTTTGAAGTATAATTATTCTCTTTGCTTAGCTTCAAGCCCTGAATAGGCATTTACACTGATGGGGACAGTGGAGGTCTGCCCTCCCTGTGTCCATACTGCCTCAGCTCCAGCACTCCTCACTGCAGTGACTCTCATGGGCAGCTTTATAAAAAAAAAAAGGCAAAGCAAAGCAAAGCAAAACACATGCACACCCCACCACTACCACCTTCGCAAGAGGAGATCCCTCATTCTCCCTGTGCAGGATTTAGTCTGTGTCATCAAATTCCTCTGCAGCTCTCAGTTGCTCAGTTCACATCTCCCAGGCTCCTCGCCAAGCCTGGTGCTGCGTCCTGCACACTGTCTGCTCAGCTCTGCGCTGCTGCCCACTGTCCCAGCAAGAGCAGACCTGCAGCTCCAGCCCCCCAAAGCGCCTGTTTTGCTGGAATTCTGTTTTTCCCTTAATTGGAATGCAATCCAAGAGCTTCAAGATTTTCCTGAAAGACATTTTTAAGCTGGTTTCAAATACGATTTCTCATTGCCGTGCAAGAATTTCAGCGTCGTAACATTCGTTTCTATTTTTAGGCCTCTGAAAACAGATAGGAAAATACTGATGACATCAGCATTTGGTGAGTGTCAACTACCCATTCGCTACCAAATGGAAGCTGCACAGGCTGGAGATGGAAATCTTACACCGTTACATGTAGCTTCTATGTGTGATGATGTAAAGCTTATTGCATACTACAGCAGAGACTGAACAGTCTCCAGAGGTCCAGAGAAAAGGTTTGTTGGTCCTCCCTTCACACGCCAGCAGTGGCAGTACCAGCAGCTTGAAACAGCGAGGGGGGTATTGACACGAGTGAAAAATTCTCTGCATAACATCAGGAGTGAAACATCAACACACTCCAAAACACTTCGTAAATGAAAAATTTCTCCTTAATTTTTTTTTTTGTTGTTTGTTTGTTTGTTTAAAATTGGATGAAGCCAGTGCAATTTCTAACAAAAAGCCATTAGGAGGAAAAATTCATTAAATCCAGCCAGTTCTATTCAGCTCCTCCTCACTTTTTATTTACCTCTCTCTGTGACACCAACAAACTGCTTTGTCTTGGTGGGTAGTTCCCTTAAGCCTTGCTTCATACTGCAGACCTAACATGTTGTCTTAGCACTTTCCTGCTGTATGCCCCAGGTGACCACCTGTGTTTCATGGACATTTGTAACCCTGCAAGATACAGAGGGGCCAGAGGAGCCCAGGCACAATCCTACACCTTCATGCTTCCTAAAACCCTGCTGGCTTTGCACCCTCCTGCAGCAGACCTCAGTCGCTAGGAGCATCCCTTGGGTTGGATCTAGGTTCCGGACCCCAGGATCTGGGCCATCTGATAGCTTGGGGGAATGGAGCTGGGAAATACCCGTGGCAGCCCCGCATCGCCTCCCAGCACAGCCCGTGGCTGTTTATGCATTCCTTTTGTCAGAGACCTGGCAACCAGCTTTTAATCCTAGCCCAGTGTGAATTAATTTTGGAGTAAGCTTTTGTATCGAGTGCTTTCCTAAGATGTAGCTGTATTACATCTGCTGCTCTCCCTTCATCCACTAATTCGCTAATTCTATCAAAAACAAGCATATGCTTTTCTGACACACAGCTTCCACAATGAAACAGAGCAGTGGAATAAAGGGCTTCATTTACTCAGGGAAGCGAGTTATCTGAGGCTTGATCTTGTCCTCACTGAGGTCAGAAACAAAATACCCACTGACTTCCACGTGAGCTAACTTGGACCTTGTGGTCTGCTCTGGGGTTTGAGCCTGATCCTGCCTGAATGCTCACTGGAGCCGGGGCTGCCAGGGTGTCATCCTCCCCGCTCTCTGACATCAGAGACTGCTGGAAAGAAAAATGACTGTTGTGCCACAAATAGCACGATTGAGTCACTTTGCTACAGGATCAGCTCAAAGGAGGGGGAAATGGCTGGTGCGAAGGTAGAAGGAGAGCAGAGCTCCCTTCTGTGCTATCTTGCTTGGGCAGAAACAAACAAACGGGCCAACAAATGTTAAAAAAGAAGAACCAACAGGAATTGCCTTCTTCAGCTTTCTTCTATCAGAGCAACTCCATTTTAAAATCCTTTCAAAAATGCAAGACAAGACGAGATGGGGTTCACCCTACAGGAAGGACCTGCACTTCCCTTTCTGTTTGCAGAGCAAGTGTCGGTGCACGTGTACAAAGATAAAGGGAGCCCAGGTGAATGTTTAGCTTGTTTTCTTACCTGCTTACACCTGCTGTGCACATGGCTGTGTATTTTTGAATACGTTCACAATTCTTTGCACCTGCAAAACTGCTCTTAACGCTTCTGTGGTCAGCAAAACCACAGGTGCAGGAGTCAGTCCAGACTGCAAGCCCTAAAGGAAACGTCATCTGTACCACTGTGAATAAATTTTGAGACTTCAGGCATTCAGGGCACCTGGCTTGTCCCCCTGTACCCCAGTGCCTTCAAGGCATTAAAAGCTGGCCACCCTGGCCAGAGGCACAGCCCAGGAACAGAAGTTGCAATTGCTTGCTGCTTCATTTTTGCAGTTGCAGTTCTCTCCAGGGGCAAGAGAGCAGCTTCCAGGAAAACCAGCCAAAAGTTAAAACAACACAGGCAGCTCTTACTATGGCCCTGGAAATAACAGGGGCAAACAGCTGTCACTTTCTTTCTTTTGGCCTGCATGCAGTTTTCCTCAGCTCACCCATTTACACAGGTGCTGGGAGGGAGCTGAGCTTCCCTGCCCATGCTGCAGGGCCCTGCAGGAGGACAGGGGCAGGAACAGTGCCGGAGGTGCTCATGCAGCATCCTTTCCCTGCAGATCTTCCATGGGCTTCCACTGCTCTTCACCCGTGCAGCAGGGTTCACACTGTTCGCTCTTGGAGCTGATTAAATGGCAGCTGATAAAAATATACTAGATACCAGCATCTCTGCTTCTTTTGCTGTGCAGGTGCATGCTAAGGTCTCCTACCAGCCTGGGGGAGGCAGCTCTGCACTCAGGTGGGCTGGCTCAGCAGCTCCAGCTTCACAGCACTTTGTGCCCCCTCCTTCACAACAGGACAGGATTTCTGCTCCTACATACCCTGATTCAAAGCATCTTCTTGCCCAGCCCAGCCTTCATACTTTGTTTAATGCAGTGGAGAAATCTGAGGTGGCCAGCTGGGTGAAGGTTACAATATTTTTGGTGAGTAAAGTTCAGAGCAGTATCAGCCAAGCAACATCACTGGCCCAAGGTCAAGAGATGGATGCTCTTGGGAAAGGAGAGGTGGAATTGGTGGAGGCTCACAGCTGAGCTTATTCCATCTTTTGCTGTATCAGAAGAGCAAGAACCATACTCTATTCAGAAGGACAATTAAGTGCAGACATCAGAAGACCTCCCTACTCCAGCCTACTCCTTACCACAAGCAGCCACTGCTTCTCTTTTGGCTCTGCCATAGGGAAGCACTGGGTACAAGTCACCCCATTGTCCCTAGCAGAACAATGCCCTGTTTTGCTGTGCCCACACTCAGCCCTGCTCTCCTAGAAGCAGTACTGCTACTTAAAAAGGAGGAAATCATCATAGAAAGTCAGATTTTGTCACAAAGCACAAGGCAGCAGAAGAGCTGATACTGTAAATGGGAAGGGTGGGTGTACCCTCTTTGAAAGAGAAAGGTCTTTCCTCCCCCTCTGCTGCACTGGGACTTAAGCCCAGAGCTGCTACCACAATCACTTGTGAATGTGGAGGCAGGTCGAAAAGCCAGCTGTGAATTTTGGTAGTCGAAAAGGGAATAAAAGAAAAAAAGAAAAAGCAAAAAACACACAACACAAAAAAACATCTCCCCCCAAAAAAAACAAAAACTAAAAAACAACTAGGCAAACAGCTCAAAGCAGACAAACACAGGGTTGGGAAAACCATTGCCTAGATCTCAGCTACAGTATCCAGAACTGTGCTGCACTTCTACTTACAGCTGCAGACTTCTCTTTTAGCCCCTACCTGCCCTGGCATCTCCACAAATCCAGGTAACACAGCAAGCCAGCCTTCACTGCACTCAGAGTACTTTCAAATTCTGTGGACTGCCAGCACAAATCTGTTCCACACACCACAAGAAGTCTCCTCGTTGAGGACCATTCCTCTACTAAACATCGACTTTCAAAGCACAACCATCAAAATTGCTATGATAAAGACAAGCAATTTTTTTTTTTAATGGTCCAAAAACATTTCTTATATTTCATGGTCAAAAATGACTGAAATGTTTGGATTCAAGTGCTACAGAAGTTAGGTACTGGAGTAATGAATTCTTGTGTCTCTAAGCCAAACTTACAGAAAATTATAAGCAACTGAAAATGAGTTTTTCAAATGGAAGTGAATGCACTGTATAACAGTAACCTGAAAAGCACAGAACCAACTCTTCCCATCTCCAACACCTGTCTATAGCAGTAGAGAGATCTTTGGCAGTCTGAAGGTAACAACCATTTGCAGCCTGGAGAAAGATGCTTAAACCTGTGCAGCACCTGAGTATGGCTTGGGTCCCTGTCTGCGCCTTAAGAAAATAGGAGAATATCATTCAAATGAAGGAAATTTAGATGATCATTCACAAACATAACCAACAAGAATCCCCCTCACACCTACCTCAGGCCGTACAGGACCGTCCCATCAGGATGGAGCCGAATCATGCGATTCTTCACTGTCACCCCATGCAGAAAGGACTTCTTGTCATTCAGGAAATAGGTGTCTGGCAGCCACAGCTGGTCAGCCACCCGGTTGTCCAGGGTCAGGTTGAGAGGAAGGTCATTATATGCCAGGCGTTTGTCCCGCCAGCTCTGCTGGAAGTACATGGTGATGGTGTAGTCCTAGGAGAGAAACATGCAGAGACATAACTCAGACCCTCTCTGCGGCCACTGCAGAGACATCTGGTGGGTCTTTACCTTTGCTGGCACCCAGATGCTTCTTTCTGAACCACCACCAGCTGGGGAGGGCTGTGTTTTCTTCTGGGAAAATGGAAATAAGGCAGTTGCTAAAAGCCACTTCTAGTCTGAGCAGAAATGCAGGAAGCTCCCAAGGGCACGTGGAAAATCTTACCTCCGGGCCAAGGATTCAAAGTCAGCCCAGGCCAGCCATGACAAGCTATTAGCGCCTGCCTTGTTATACGAGCAGAGCTGGGAGCTCATCGAGATTCTTGGTGAGGGACATATGTGGAGGAAATCTGTCACCAGTGGAGCATGACCGACTGGGTGAGGGGCAGTGCCCTAACCATCCCCAGCCCCCGCAGTGCCGTATGTATCTCCTGCTCCCTTCCACTCCAACTGTACAAAGCTGAAGCTTAAAACAGCAGCTAAGTCAAGATTTTTCTAAGGGGAAGGGAGAGATGTTTTGTGGCCCATAGCTGTAGCCTTGCAGAAACCACTTTAGATGCTCTACAGTAACTGTATATCCTGGAGAGGCCTAGAGGCCCCAAATCAGCTTATTCACCAAGACATACACAGTGCTGCGGCGCTGTGATGGAGGGATAATTGTTTCCTTCCAGATAAATGAGTGGGACAGGAAGGGGTCTTGTACAAAATGATAAAATATTCACTCAACAGCTCTTAAATAGGCCAGGAGCCAGATTTTTATGGGTAACCAGCTAACAAGATGTAGATAAGGAAGTGGGCAGGGGAAACCACATGCAAAATCTTACAGAAACCAGTAACTTTTGACAAGTCCCTAAATAAAAAGCACTCTGCAAATGCATGCAAATGAACTGTTGGAGTCAGAGATATGTTTCTTCCTATGCAGATACTGACAGCACAACAGGAGCCCCCTGAACCATGCAGGTTTGCATGAGGGGCATTTCTGCTGTGCAGAGGAGGGCTGGTGAGGACCTTGATTCTGCACTAACATCTGGGCTGAGCGCAGAGGCATCCTGCCTGCCCACCTTCTCCCACTTACTTTACTCAAAGCCAGGTTTGGTTACCTCTGAAAACAAGCTCCAATAATCCCACTGTATAGGCATGCCAGGGTTTGAGTGCCTAACTGATTCAAAAATCTAGACCCACATGTACATCCAAAAGGTCACGGAGCAACAAATATGTGGTGTTGTCTGGATACAAAAGTTATTTCTGTCACCTTTGCATTATATTGAGAAGAAAAAAAAATAGTGCCTGTTTTCTGGCCTAGAAATTGTTTTGCTATGATTTTTAAAGGACTAAACTCTTGCTAACTCTTGCTTCCCAATCCATCCCTCATTCTGATTTTGGTTAAGGACCCTGCTAAAAGAAAATGTTCTCCCTGCTTACCTCTCCCAGTGGGTAAGGAAAGGCAAGACCTGTGTTGGAGGGACCCACTCTGCTCTGCCCAGCAGCTCTCAGTGAGCTGTCAGCCCTGAGCCCCCTCTCTCAGCCTTTGCAGAGGCTTTGCTCTCTTCTCCTCCTGCTACCCATGTGATGCATGCACAAAGCAGAGGTGAGAGTAGCACGTGGAGCTGGCAGACAGTCCAGACCTCCTGTAAGGAGGGAGAGCAGCACATGTTGAGGCCAGCAAAAGCCCCAGAGAATGAAGAGGAGCTTATCTGAAGGCCTCACATGTTAAAATGGCAGTGCATCCTACCAGCTAATGAGGACAAGGCTGTTAATGTACATCTCCAAACAACAGAATGTGACTGATAGCTCATCCTTTCTGATGCAGCAGAGACTTCAAAACAAAGACAATGTAAGGGGACTTGAACAATGAAAGGCTGGAATGTGGACACAAGAGGGGTATGGATGGAGAAAGGTATCTCCTGCAGAACTCCAGAGAGGACAAATGCAGAGCAACAATATGAGGGTCTCCCATTTTCCCCAGTTAACAAGTAATTGTTAACTGCTACTTCAGCTTACAGAGTTCCACCTTCTTTTGTAAACATAATGGTTACTGAGCAATATACAAACAACTAAATGCACCGAAAAAAAACACCACAACAACAAAACAACAGTAGAAAGGCTCTGATAGAAGAAGGAAGCAGCAAGGGAGGAAAAATAGTGCACAGATTAAATAATAAATACTAAGCAGAGGCTTAAGATGACAGCATCTGATTTTCTGCAGTGGGTCGCTGTACAAGAACAGGCTGAAGGTAAAGTAATGAAAACAACTTTCCACAGAAACAATGGAACTTGTTACAAAAGCAGGAGGTCAGCTGCTTTACGGCGTTCTGGAAGGCTCAGGCATGATGTGGAGAAAGCAGTCCTCCAGGTTAGAAAAGGGAGGGACTAACATGCCAGGAAAGGAGAACAGCCCAAGGATGCAGAGCATCCTGCTGCAAGGCAGAAGCTCCAGCTCCCAACAGACAGACACCAGAAGCATCCCTCCTGGGCAGGCTGCTCATAAACCATCAGCACAGCTCCTGGCAGATGGATCATTGGAAGGTTGGATCTGATTGGTTTCCTCTGTGTTATGACCTATACAGACCCCAGTACAAAACCTGACCAGAGGCAGAAGTGTGCAGTCTTGTTGCAGGCTACAGTAGATTCAAAAGCCAGAATTAGAAATTGAAGGAATACTACATGCAAAAGAGTCAAATCTTTGCTTAGAATACAGTATTATTGGCAACATGGGTGTCTCCTGTGCCTAGCCCACGTCTCCAGTACCTTTCTTCTAAAGTGAGAGAGCTTTTAAAGTGAAGGCAACAATTTCAGACTACATTTCAGCAAAAACTTGAAAGTTGCTGGAAGCAATGAGGAGAATAAAGGCCATTTTACAACTTACTCCATCTCCAGATGTGCCACTTAATTTTGTCCCCCAGTTTTCCCTCCACCCCTAACTTTGACAAAACAGCTCCCTTTGGAGAAGTGACCAAATAAAAGTCCTACCCCATATAAGCAAATGACATATGGTCTCCTTGTCCAAGATCATAAAAGAACATTAGGAAAGCCAAGATGCTTCAGAAAGAGAGAGAAAAATGGAACATCTGACTTAGTAAAAACCAAGCTGCCACTGCCAGAGACTAATGAACAGTTTGTTGGCTTCAGCTTCTTTGATGATTAAACACCAGCTCCTGTTCCCATCATTCCTGGGAGAGAAATTAAAGGACAAAGTAGTCCTCCAGTATGTTTTATTTTAAGGAGAGGGCAGGGAAAATAGGAATTATTTTTAAGGGAAGGAGAGAATGTGCCTACAATCTTTTGCAAAGAAACAGAGCAGTGTAAAATGCACAAGAAAATATATGAAGGACAGGGCAAGATGGCCACAGTTCTTAGCACGCTTGTTTAAGAAAACTCCTTTGCCCTCACAATGCATTGTCCGTTTCCATGCAGATAAAACAAATCAACATGTTCTAGATCTTAAAAAGCACCAGTTAATCTGGCATTAGTAAAGACACAATGACAATCTTTCCTTCTCCAAGATAGCACTAAGTCTGTCTTAGGCTCTCACCTTTGCCTAGGGCAGGAGGCAGCAGCTCTTGTACTTACTGTGCTTTTCATGGGGAGAGAATTCTGCCAACATCCTGCTTTTAATTTATCTTCTGGTGCAAGCCAGTGCCCAATTTACAAGTCTGAAGTTCTGCATGACAACTGCTATACTTAAAGTGACAACTATTTTAGATATTGTCCTTCTTCCTGTTCTTCAACTTAGAAGGAGAGAAATCCAGAATCTCTTTCCATCTACCCTAATTTTGAATAACCCAATATCTCCAGATATAGGTGACAGGAGAACCACATTGTACCTTGCCAACAATGCAAGGGAACAAATGTGTTTGCTTCTAGGACAGGCTTTGTGCACCTCTGTACAGCAGGTCTTTGTGATCTTAAACTCATTTTTCTTAGGACCTTGGAAGAAGTTTGCATGGAGATGTTTCCCCTCACCAATCTGATCTACTTTTTAGTAATTTGCATGTGTTTAATTGCTGAATGCATGTCCAGAAACTGGGACATATCAGCTGTATCCTCAACAACTAGGGGTGTGCAAGTGAAGTGTCATCTTGTTGTCCTGTTTCTCTCCTGCCACACTCCATCTCTATAGCATCTGCACTGGTGCTAGTCCTGCATTATGTTAGCATGCTACATGCTTGCATTTTGCACACCCACAGCAAAACATAGAATGGCACTGCTGGCTGCATCCCATTTCTTCACCCATCTCCCAGCTTCCCCTAGCCCATCTATTTGTACTTCCTAGGAGCTACCCTTACTGCCTTGCAACATATTGCCAGTGCCCTGCTGCATACACATACGGGCATATCTAATATACAGCCATTAAAGCTCAAAAATATGTATGTAATAATCATTTGTATCCAATTAAACATGCAACAACTGGCCTATTCAGCTAAACTGAATTTGAGTGAGACATTTAAGCAGTGACTAGTGAAGATACTGGTTTCTAAAGCCCTCAGATGGCTGAGGGGAGAACGCTGAACTATGCCAAAGGAGTGGTGAAGCTGGAAGACCAATGACACTTCCTAAACTCTTTCAAAGGTGCTTCACAGCCTCTGCATGCACCTTCAGAGAATTTTCATTTTACAGTGACTTTCTTACCTCTTGCTTGCTGAGAGCTGCTCAATTCAAGTGGTCAACACTCATTATGCTTTCTAGCAGGAACAACACGGTAGCAGTAAAATGCAATTTCACTAAAACATTCCCAGAACTCTTCATTCCTCTGGGCTATTATTTTTGAAGAATTATTATTATTTTTTAATGAAATGTCCTCTTCATCGTCTTGTCAAGGGGTTTATTGGACACCAATCTGGTCGAACCATACTCCAGACAGGAGATTTTCTGAAGCCTTCCAAACAGACACTGACTGCCAGACACTATAGGAAGAGAAGGGAGGAATGGCAAGGAGAAAAGGATACTTCTACATCCTTCAAGGAACTTAGAAGCCCACTGGGATTAGGTACTCTAGAATTCTAAACAGTCCTATGTCTCTCTTCCAGCTCAGTCAATGCTATTCTGTAGGAGATTTTGAGCACTTTAATCTACCCGTAAAATTGTGAAATTGAGACAGTGATGCTAACTTGCCTCTGTGTTGCAGATTGGGATCCTACATCTCTAGGCAAGTGCTAAGTGTGCAGTGCACAGAACTACTCTTCTTTTTTTTTTTTTTTTTTTTTTAATTGCCTGGGAAAATAAAACTTGAAACGGAGTTTGTAATTCACTTTGGCATTCAAGACCATCAGTGCAGCTTAGGGCTGCATGGATGAGGAATCATGGCATGAATGAAGCAATACTACTACTTTACATGGCAGAACAAAATATCGTACGTATAGTTCTGAGCACCAAAACCATGGCTCCTTCTGCATTATCAAGGCACACTATGCTTGAACAGTTTTAACTTAGAGAAAGAAGAGTTGTTATTCCATGGTTTAAAAAAAAAAACAACAAAAAAACCCCACGAAACTGCTGCAAAGATGTTATTTCCCTGGAGACAGTTGGAGGCAAACAAATCCTTTAAATGATGTAAGACATCTAACATGTCTTGAGTGGAATAATTGCCACCACTTGGTTGGCAACTCAGTTGGTGCAAAGTGGCTTGACCAAAAGGCTACATGGTAGAGCTAATTTCCCTTAGAAAGCATAAGAGTTTGATCACGTAGAAAAGATAACTGGGACTAGGCAGAGATGATATGGAATCAGGCACAGAAGATGCAGACGTTTTTCTGGCAACACGGCACTGTCAGGCCAAGTGGGGGGGTATCCTAAAGGGAGAGGATGGCAGCCTGTAGTCTGAAAAACAAGGCTTGCTTTTCAACAGGCCTATGAAAACTTTTGCAAATTATTGCACTCAAAAAAGCCAGGACTTTTATACACATAGGCCCATTTCTATATCTGATGTGACAGATTCTGCATGAGTACTCTGCATAGCTGTATCTGTGACCTCTACGCTTGCAGATTGTGCTAGAAAAAAAGGGCTAGCAATCACTTGTGTGTGAGCAGAGAACCGTACAGTCTTTCTGGGACAACTGTAAGGTAGAATGATACCAACTGATAACCCATTCTTGGCAACATCTACCATCTAGGGTGCTGACCAGACGGGGTATCATACTTCCAGGCTACCTCTGCTTCCAGTCATGCCCTTGATTGTGCCTGGGCAGAGCCAAAGGAGCCAGACTGAGCAGCAGCGGCACACAAGATATGGCCTACGCTATCATTCTCCCACTTTAGCAATCCAAGTCCTGGCTGCAGGAGCATAAATCTGATGGATGGGTGCAGTGTAGTTAACTGATGATAGCCTTCAAAATGTAGCTTATGAAACACTCCTGATCCTGCTGAACGAGTCAAGTTTATTACAGGATGCATGAGGCAAAAAACAGATTTCAGCAGGCTGTAGAGGTCCACAAGCAAACAGACTTGGACTTCACGGCCAACTGGATGGCAAAGAACAAACTGCAGTCCTTGTCCATGCTGAATGAGTGCTCTCTGCAGTACCAGGACCAACAGTCCTGGAGCCAAGGAGCTCTATTTGCAGAGCTGGCTGAAAGTTGTTGGCAGGGAGCCCATGTGAGCTCGGTAAATAAAGTATCCAGATAATAAAAATACCCAAAGGCACTGTTTAATTTTTCTGAGGGTTCTGATACAGCCAGCAATATTGCGAGGGAGCAGAAATCTTGCAGACAGGAACATGAGCACAGGGCAAAGCTGACCTTCCAGAAGAGAGGAACAAAAGACACCTGGACAGAGGTTTAAGAGAACCAGGATCATACTGGGGCTGGTGTGTCATAGACCTTCAAGTCTGCTTGAACCTCATCAACCACATCAAGTTGAAAACTTGAAGAACAAAAGGGTCAGTACTTTGTGTATCCATGACCTAGGAATGCAGAGTACAAGGGAAGGGAGATGAAAGGCACAAGCTGCCTTTTCCTGCAGTCACAATGACGTAAAAGGAGATCCTGTGGCAGCAGGTTGCAGCAGTGGAAGAGGGAGATGAAGAGGGAGATGTTTACAGCTTGCAAGATGTAAACATGCTTGGGTTTGCATTTCTCTTCATTAGAGCCTCAGGTGGGAGCTCACAGCATACTGTAAAGAGGAGTGTGAGGGATGTATAAGAGCGCACATCCCAGTCTAGTGGCCCTCTGCTCCCTGGCAGATGGAAGGCAGCCACCTGCATGTGCCCTGCAGGCAGTGGTGTGGAAGGAAGCAGGGGTTGTAGGATCCCACCTTTCACTTCTTTTCCTGACAATTTTCTGGCTGGAGACGCCCCGAGAGCCCTCATTTCATGCCACATGCATGCACTACCTCCTTCCCAAAATGATCCCTTTCATCTAACTAGAAGGCTTTTCTGGATCTACAAACAGCTCAGCAGATCCTTTCCCTTTCACCATCACTTTTCCTTGAATGTTCATTTTTCTCTGTAGCCTAGCAACTCTGCACAGACTCAGAATATTAACAGCTCCTGTCCCCACACACAATCTTCTCCAGAGGCCTGAAAAATGTGATAGCAGAAAGGCTGAGAGTGGCAGGAGCGAGCACGAGAGATGTAGGGAGCACGCAGGGAGCCTATATCAGCATTCAGAAACAGCAAAGCTATTCAGCTGTCGTATCTGCCACCTTCACTCAACATGTACATAACATATAGAGCTATATATAGCCCCATTTATTTACATATTCAAATAGCAACACGACACGCACGCCCTTGTATTCAGAGCTGGGTTCTATATTGAGGTGCTGGCACTCTTGCACACGCACATTCCACTGCTGCATGCTATAAATATATATATGACAAGATGTCAGCAGGTCAGATCCACAAGATCTAATACAGTTTTCAATCAACCAGATGATTGAAATCTTCGCTTGTGGGAAGATACTTCTGCAGTAATCTTCTCCAATGCTGCAGCATTGCTATTGAAACAGGTGGCCATTTAGAACACCGTTCTCAAATACAGACAGCTTTTTAAATATATATATATATATAAATATATATATAAAGGCTGTGGGAGTTCTGCCTCTAATATAAAAACCGAAGCAGGAAGAAATCATCCAGGAGAATTTTCTGCAGTAACAATTCTAACTACTACAGGAATGCCACAGTGCAAGCTGAAGTGGTTCATACCACTGCCATACAACGCTGACATGTTCAGATCTAAAGATAACTTGGCTTGTTCAGGAACAGATGGAGCACTGCAATACATAGCACTGTTCAGCTGAAAGCGTGCTGCAAACCATATAGCCATGGACTCTCATCCTCTCCAATATGACTTCTTTCCTGCTGTGGGGTAGAGTCATCTACGAAATGCAGTGTGAACATAAGTCTCTTCATTGAGAGCACAGAATATTCAGATGGGGGAAATCACCCATTGAGCCAGGCATCTGAACTCATTCTCAGTCCTAGAAGTGGGTTTGATTAAGCCCTGCTGAGGTTCAGACTTGTGATACTGGAGGACTTGCAGAGCTGCTCCTTAGGAAAAATGACAAAATGAAAGGATGCTTAATGGGGATGTGTAAATGCTTATACTCAATAAGCAGCACCAGCACATCTTATTAGTGCTGCAAAATCCCAGATTTGGTCTAGGAATCAGCCAGTCCATCCAACTGCTTGTCTGTATCCAATCTATTCCAGTTGCACAGATAACTGGTTTCCTGCATAACCTCCCATTAATTTATCCTGCGAATGCTACAGGATTTCTAGGAGGAAATCTGCATGGTGGAATAGAAAGCCTCGGGGGGAAGGAGTCATACTCTAGCTCAGCAGCTCCCAGTTTTTCTTCAGCTGAGAGCTTATTTCAGCAAGGCTTCCACAGCTCATTATCAATTGATCTACGTCCATGGTAAAATCATGCAATTCAGCCAACAAAAATATTTCACTCCAGAACATCATTAATGACAAAGACATTAGAGCCTTTCAGCACAAACGCAGGGGACTTCATTATAGGAGATGCTATAAAGCTTTCCCCCACTCCCATGAGGACAGATCCAAGCAGGACTGCTGCTTTACCAGATTGCCCTCTGCATACACACCTCAAATCCATGGGACCTCCATTTCAGAAGGAGTTTCTGGCTCCTTGTGAAGGTCCTAGCTTTCTTCTGGCCATTGCATTTGAAGAAATGGTATGGTGATCTTTGGGTTGTTACTTAGCAACTTGACTCTAAGATGTAGTGAATTCATTGGGCTGTCTCTACATGTGGCCAATATGAAGGCCAAAAATGTAGGGAGAATTTTGTCATTGGAATAGGATGATTTTCAAAGTATTATGGAAGATAGATAAGATTTTTCCCTTCTACAAGTTGCCATAAATACAGTACATATTGACATATGAGTCACACTGACCTATTTTCCAGTTTTTAACCCAAGCCAATCTCTTTGTAACTGATTTCATAACCAAGAATGTGGAGTGCATCAGGATCCTTCACAACAGTTTGCTTTTTTCTTAACTACTTTGTGCAAGATCACCACCCTATTATGGAAGGATCATGTTTTGGGGCAGGGATGGGAGCACTGCTTGTTTGAATTTCAGCAGCCACTCCCACATCTCATCACACAGAAGTTCCCTCAGACCTGATGCTTTTCTTGTCTCCGTGCAGTACCTTAATCTAAGGGCTGTCAAAAAGGACTTGGGGATATTGGTAGATAGCTAGCTGGATGTGAGCCAGCAATGTGCCCTCACAGCCCAGAAAACTGACTGTATCCTGGGCTGCATTAGAAGCAAGGTGGTGAGCAGATTGAGAGAGGTGATCCTGTCCCTCTGCTCTGCACTGAGACATCACCTGGAGAGCTGCATCCAGATATGGAGTCCTCAGTACGGGAGAGACATGGAGCTGCTGGATGCGTTCAGAGGAAGGCCACAAAAATGATGCAAGGGATGGAATACCTCCCTACAAGGACAGGCTGAGAGAGCTGGGGCTGTGCAGCCTGGAGAAGAGAAGGCTCCAGGGAGACCTGAGTGTGGACTTTCAATAGCTAAAGGAGAGCAGTAAGAAAGAAGGGGGCAGATTCTTTAGCTGGGTATGTTGTAATAGGACAAGGGGAAATGGCCTCAAATTAAAAGAGGGGGGATTTAAATTGGACATAAGAAGGAGTTTTTTACGATAAGAGTGGTGAGTCACTGGCACAGGTTGCCCAGTGAGGCGGTGGTGCCCCATTTCTGGAGACACCTCAAGGTCAGGCTGGATGCGGCTCTGAGCACCTGATGGAGCTGTAGGTGGAGCTGGACAAGGTGAACTTTAAGGGTCCCTTCCAACTCAAATGAGTCTATGACTTAATTCTGCATCTTCAAGTACAATCAGTAGGATTTCTGTGAAAGTAGAATGTGGTGTGAGCAGATATCCACAAGCAGCTCTTGGCTTTTCAAACGGTGCTGGTAAATCACCTTGAGACCCAGCAGTCTATGATGGGATGACAGCTGGAGGAATAGGCAAAACAAGTAAGGTCTAGAAATAGCAGTGAAGGTGGGTTCTTGCTATGGATTAGAGTTTCTCTCTCCCCTTCTACAACTGTCTTTATTTCTTCAAGCAACTCACAGACAATAGGAAAAATAGAAATAGGAAGGGATGCTGCTGCTTCCCTTCAGCTAGCATGGGGTTGTGTGTTTGTGTAGAAGTTACTTTCCATTGCTGGAGAAAGCCACCCAGGTGACTGCATGGCACCCTGCAGAGGATACTGCTCACAGCCATAGAGCAGGACCTTCCTTCTCATTCCCTGTTAATTCTCTCCTTCAGGAAAATACCACTTAATATGTACAGAACTGCTACTGTTTGATTTTCCAAGCAAGCAGCCACCCAATGCATTACAGCCCTGCATGCAAGTGACAATTGCTGCATGACCTAAGTGGTACTGAGGCAATCATTGGCAGAGGAAGGCACAGACCATTGCCAGCTCCGAAGAAACCTACCATCTCAGCCACATGCTTGCAATATCACAGTTTAAATGACAGCACACCAAATCCTCTAGCACATGAAACAAAGCACAACTCCTATTTGTCCACGCCACCACAAAATCTGGGTACATCAGAGCTGTACCATGCTTATGCTACACTATAAGAATTTGGCCCTTCTTCAGCACCAAGGCATCCTCTGCTACCTGCCATCGCAGGAGCCTACAGCAAATCCAACAGGACTACATCCCTGCAGTACTATTACAACACACCACCCATTCAGCTATGCACCAAAGATGCATATTTGCTGTGTTTTGTGCTGTGAATCAGGAGATAGTTGAGGCTAGAGGGACACCATTACAGTACTGGAATGTCCTGTCATACTTACAGCATATAACCCAGAAACCTCTGACTGTAGGTTCTGAATACTTGAACCTTTAAAGCCTTTGCATATCCAGATACATAGAACAGACTGATTGGAAAATATGTTATTATTTTTTCCCCCATTGAAAGTAGTTGCCAATAAAGCAGAATAATTTCAGATAAATATGAAAAACGCTGATATATTTGAAGAGAATATGTGGTAGTATAACATTCGTAGCAGTAATCTCTCCTTAAAAACTTAAGTTTTAAAACTCAAGATAAGCATTTCAATGGAAAATCCTCTCCAGGTGTATATTATGTTTTCTGCCTGCTATTGCAGATGTACAGTTGGTCCACTGGAAAGCAATCATGGCCAAAAGATGTGACCATGTGTCCAGTAGCTGAAGAAGCTGCTGTCTCTCATACCAAGTCTATCCATCTATGCTGCCTTCTTTCACCAACTACATTCAGCACACAGCAGAATCACCTATTATTAATGTGTGTGAGTTATATTGATTTGGGATTCAGCTAGGCACATTCATACTCCAGTGAAAACAGGATACAAAGCCTGATCAGGACAGATTAATCTACAGAATTCCTCTACTTGGGCCATTTCAGACATTCCTGATAAATGGAATCTTTGACATAGTGGAGAGAATGGTGCACCCCCCTGATGGCAGCATAACAGTCTGTAGGATGATCTTTTCTGGACAAGAACACCCTTACACACCTGTAGTGGAATTGTCATGGGTTGAAGCAGTGATTGAGCACCGGGTGGGAAGGCAGGGCCAACCCAGGGTTGCTCAGGTGCATGCAATGTACCTAATGACTAGAAGGTGTGGAATCAGGATCCACCCCTTCCCAGACCTCTTTTAAGGGTTGGCAGTAGAAGTAAGGGCATCTTACTGAAGCTTCTTGCATACCTGAGGTCTTCTGAAGGTAAGCAGTTTTTTTTCCCCTCACTTTTTTCTGTGGCTATTGCATTTGAGCTAACTGTCACTTGCTGCAGCTTGGGGTCCTGCTGCTCTGCTGTTGTGTTATGCTTTCCCTTGTGTTACAAAACACAAACCATCTTTTTCCTTGGTTAAAAGGAAGTTTAAGACGCTTGCAGCTCATAGCTTTCCAGGGATATACGTTGCATACCTCTTGAACAGGGGTAACTGATCTTCCTAACAAGGCAATTTTGTTTCTTAGGTTTCAATCAAACTTCAAGAAACTAGGAGGCATCATCTCTGCTATCTCACTGTAATTTCCAAGTGATCAGCCGATTGCTGGCACTCCTGTCAGGCAGCAGTGTGGTGAGAGGTGGTGATAGAAGAGTAGGGAACAGGAGGCAATGAAGTGAAATATCGAGGTTAGCTTTGCCAAGCATCCTGCACCAGCCACTAACCTCTCTGCACTGCGGACTGTTGCCCAGCAAAATGTATCAGCAGTCCCACAAATATCACTGCTTTAACACCTTGTATATCCCTGCAAATGGTTCTTTATGGAAGCCTTGCTTCTTATGCTAGCCCTCTACAATAATCCTCTTGTAACTTTTCAACTTGTCACCAGGTTTATAAAACTTTAAAGCTAGTGCTATAACAAACTGAAACAATGTTATTGCAGATGTAGGAGAGCATCTTGGGATGAATAAATTATAGGAGCCACGAAGAAATCATGATGACAGCGGCTCCATGCTCCAAGTTGCTTATGGTGTGCAGATACACGGGGAGCAGGTTTAGGAATGCAGAGATCATAGGGCAGGGAAATTGAAGCATTATGAAGGATTACCATCTCTTTTTCTAAACGCATACAATATGTCTGGTTGTTTTAATTAATGAAATCCTTCATGAATGCTTGAAAGGAATCTGAACTGTCTGGTACTGGAAAAATACATCCCTGAAGATAAGGGAGGCAAGGCTGCAGGTGGAAATAGCAGCTTCCACTCCCACCCTGCAGAAAGTGGGCAGACTGGGCCAGTTCTTCGGCTGTCTGCTGAAGGGCATGCAGGAAAGACTTCCAGCTCCTGAAGCAGTTGATGCTGGATACCATCAGAGCTGGATCCAACCAAATAACTTCCCCAGCCTGTTTCCTCAGAGGACAACTAGGAAGTACCATCCTCTTGTTCTTAGCAGATCCACTGAGCTACAGAGCATCATTATGAAGGTGTTGCTCTTTTCAGGCTGCCTTTAAAACCCCAACTTGCAAATTCATACAAGACCTGAGAATTCTCCAACCAGGCCTTTCATCTTCATGGATCATCAATTCCCAGAGGATCTGCCACTCAGGTGTGCCCTCCCCAGTACTTACTTGGCCTGGCCCCTGCCACCTTTTCCCAAGCATTTCAATTGATGTCACTGATCTTGGCTCAGCAAATAATCCTTCTAATCAATGACAAGAACAGAGGCTGCAGCTCAGCATTGCTTAGCAGAGCTAAGAGGAGAACACAGCAATAAAGCATTACTTGAGCAAGTGAGCTTGAAAATACGGCTGGCCACACACAGTTAGCAGCTGTGGTGAATGAGATGTCATTTTTTAAAATAAGGACAATAGTTTTGGTCCCTCATGATTAGGAGATCATTACAAAGCCAGCAGTGCACCTAGGAGCCTCTTTTAACCCAGTGTGACTCCATCTGCACTGTACCATGTCACGGTGTCAGGGCATGGCCCTCAAGAAGATAAGATGCTTTGCCTTTGTACAACAAGGAACCAGGAGATACTGAGCTTGTACAGGCTACTGCAGTGTGTTCTGTGGTGTCTGGGAACTTCCAGGGTAATGACACAGTTGTGTTGTCTTTGCATAGCCCTGTAGCCTCCAGGATTGAAATGTCATCACATAATCATTTCGGCAATACCATTCCCATGGGAGCGGAGGCAAAGAGTGTCACTTAGATTGTGGGTGGAGCTGCATTCTTCTAAAGCACCACATCCAGCCAAAGTCCTGTGGAAAACAACTTCTTGAATCATGCTATGGCCAGGCACTGGCAGCACTTGTTCCCTACCATTGTGCAGCCAGTAAATGCCAGGAGTCCCAAGGATAGGCACATGGCAGAGCTGGGGGTTCTCCTCAGCCTGCCCAACCCATTGTTCCAGAAAGGATGTCTGAGGATTAATTAATTATCCTACAAGGGGCAGTAAGTAATAACACTCCTTGTGGAACAATAGAAGCTATTTGGTTGCCATGACAACTTGGCTCCACTTGTGTGCCTTTAATTTATTCATTGCACAGTCCCTTCCCCAATCACACACAGTGCCAAAAAATGCCTTGTTTTTCTTGCCAGTCACCATGTCCAGAGCAGGGGTAGGACATGGCCCTTTCCTCGGGGCATCTGTCACCCAGAATGATGCACGTAAATCTCTTCTGCCTGGAAAACTGCATCCCATGAGATTCTGCTTCCTGTAGGTTTGATGATATATATATATATATATATATATATATATATATATATATATATAATTCTCATCATTTAACCCCTTTCAAAGCCTCCTTGCTACATTTCTTATAGGTCTTGATCTTGAGTGGGTTCTCCTGCAAACACAGGCAGGAAGGATAACCAGGAGTTTGTGTGCTTGTCAACCTCTATGGAGAACCAGGAGATAATCAGAAGCATGGAAGCGACATGCCATGGCAGCATCAACGGATGTGTGGCATAAGCAGTGTGTAGTGCTCACTCTGGTTGCAGCCATGCCATGATTACAGAAACACTCAGTGTCCATCAGCAGTTCTGCCCACGTTCTGTAAGACCTAGAGTGATGTGCAGATGAAGGTCAGTGCAGGTTCAACCTGCTCTCTCCTACACTCCACAGAGGTTTCCCTACAATCTTAATCATACACTTTTGCCCCAGCGGTCCTTCTGCAGAGGAAATATGGTGTTCACTGGAAAGGGGAGAGCGTTGCTCTCACAAGGAAAGGGTTGGAAGTGTTGCTAAGAGAATGGCTGCTAGCACAGTATACAGCATGCCTGACTACAGCAGGTGTGTGGCAAAAGACTTGAGAAGACCTTACAGCCCATGGACACACCTCCAGCAGGAGCTTCATCTTGAACTTGAAGCATTTAGCTCTCTTCTGATATCTATACAGGAAGATCAGGATAATTGTAGCACTCAAGCTGAGAATAAATCCTTCACTTCCTGCAATTACATTTGTGCAATCTGGGGTCTTATACAACATTTCCAGACCCCAAATTTTTCATTCTGACTTTAGCAAGGAAGGTGACAGCTGCCATGTAGGAAAATTCAGGTCCAACTTGAGACTGGGGGAGGAGGTGACTTAATGTTGAGCTTTGTCCTGACAGGCAGGATAGATGGAACTGGGTTAAGCCATCTGCCTTTTTGAAGTTGAGCTTAACCTCAAGCACAGTTACCCAATGCAGTAGGGACTGAGAGCGTTACCTGAATTTTTGTATGTACGTGCTGCTCAGTGTCACTATTAACACTGAGGTGTGACATGCCATACAGAGAATGATAGTAAAGGTTGGGCTAGAGAAAACAGGGCAGGGGAGTCCGGAATCAGATAAATAGAACAGGAGCATTGGGAGATCAAGATTTTAACAGTCTCGAACAGCAAGAGCTCTAAGCTGGCCTAGGATACCCTGCACGGGTCAGGAATGAGGAATAGGACAGTTGCTGCTGAATGGTCCCCATGCATCCTCTTGGCATGCAGAGGGACCTGGAGGAAAAGCCTCTGGGCAGGAGGGAGGAAGGTAGGTCTCAGTGACAGATCAGTGCAATGCAATGGGGTGAAATCTGTTATCTGAGCAGAGAACATTTTTCCTCAGTGGTAGGAAAAGCTCCAGCCTATAAATGCCAACCCAAGCAAGCAGATTGCCCTAAGATGCCTCCCTTCCCAGTAGAGATCTCTAAAGAAATGCCGAATCACTACCAGCAAGCATACAAAGCCACTGCCCATTTTCCATCTTTGCAGTCACAGGCTGACTGTAAAGCTACTCTTGCTTTTGTGCCACCAGAAAAATACAAGCATCTTCTTTGAAGAAGTAAGCATTAATGGCTAGAGGAAACAACTGGCACAAAATGAAAAGAGATGAGAGTCCACTCTGGATAAGTTGTAACTAGTTCCAGAGATGCCAGCCAAGTTTCTTCATATTGACAGATGACACTCAGGATGCTTCTCTGAGCTAGTGAATGCTAACCTTTCCAGGACTTGTTTCATCAGGAAGAAAACTACAGTCCTTCAATCACATCACAAATACTACCAGCAGATACAGGCATGTACCCGAGGTCCATCACACCAGCCTTGCTTTGTGAGGGCTTAATTTCAGAATTGTTTTGGTCTGGAGCTGGGCTGTGGGGCCAGTAGTGACACAGGCCAATTAGTGGGTGGAAAGAGCAAGGCTCAGACAGAAACCAGAAAAAAAAATTTGGAGACCTCATTTAGTACAGCCCGGTGATGTGCTGAACTTTCTTTTTTTATCACACTGCACACGAAGAAATCATGCTTGAATTTGTTGTGCTTTAGTGATGAAGAGCTGTCTCAAGCCATAGTACAATATCTCTCGTAATCCTATGTCCAATGAGAAAAAAAACACATTTTGTATCAGAAATTACAACTTTTCTCCAACAACTTCCCAACAGTTGCAGGGAAGATCTGCAGGAGGAGCTTAAGGAAGCAAAGTCGACTGGCCTTCTTTTCGTCAGGGCACCCTGGCAGCTCAGGTGACTCCAAGGAGAGATTGTCTTGGATGTGCATCTCAACCAGGAAAAGGTAAAACATTTTATTAGCCTTTTGTTCTGTTTGTTTTCATCCCGAACTCACCATGTTGACTTCAGAGATCTGGTCAATGCTGGAGATATGGATGCTCATTCCCACTGTGACAGGGTTACCTGAAAGACAAACAGACTAGGTTAGGACCATATCCAGGCTCTCTCCTCCTGCCTGCTATTACAGCACTGAGTAGAAATGCATGGATGTGACTTGAAGCAGCCTCACATTCTGCAAGTACCCAGAATTTCAAAGTCACATGTGCTCAGATTATTAGAGAAGAATAGATTTGTCTGACTCCCAGCTTGATTCTTTAATTCTTGGAAGTTAATCACTCCCCCTAGTTATACAATTATCTCTGGTTATTCTAAATAACACCTTCAGAGACATCAGCAGGCTCTCAGAGGTCTTGCAAAAGGTGTTGCTGATTGACTATACACAGAACACAGCATCAAATCCATGCAGCACATAGGCAGGAAAGATACTCAAGCTCACTTCTCCATCCTCCTGCCAGCGCTGCCATACCAAACAAAGCCCAGATGAGTTTTAATACCCAAGACACCAGACAAGTAATGGAAACAGATCCATTAAGTTAGAAACTAGCATTTCTACTGTGGCTTTTCAGGGAAGCGAAGAGTAGTGCTGGGATTAGAGCACAAATTCCCCATTTTACCATTGGCATAAGGGTACACCATCCCTCACTTAAGCTGTGTAAAATGATTTGCAGAGTGATACGCATCCGCTGCTGAAACTAGCACAAGCTCTACCTACAGCAGCTAGGGATAAGATTTCTGAGAGCCACCAGTCCCCTGTCATCCCCACTGCTCCACAGTCAAACTCAATTCCACTGCAGCCAACAGTCCTCTTCTCACATGTGCCTTGCAGTGTAGTACAAGTGAGGGAAAGGCAAGCAGCTCTGCCACTCAAGGTATTAACTCTTCCATGGACTCATTAGTAGATCTAAGTGCTGGAATATTTACAGATAATCATGAAATGGCTTAGAAAGTAATTAGGAGATTGGGGTAGAGGGGAGAACCACACAACTGGAAATGAAGTGATTTTTTAATTATATGTTTCCAGAAGTAGGAAAGTAGTGTCATTAGGGCTGCCTTGTGATTGGGTGTGCTGTTAACCAAGACCCTCTGCTGCAAATTAAGCAGTGTTATCTTTTAATGGAATATGAACAACACTGAAAACATCAGAATCAACAACTGTAATTAGACCCTGCTAGGCAAATCCCCTGAAAGAGGCAGTGCTCTTCTGCAGCACTCCTGGCTCACTGTCAGTGGTGCCAGGGACAGGGTGCTCAGAAAACCTTGCAGAGCCTCCAGAAATCCCCATGCAGGCTCCCAGCCACATCCTTGTATTGCTTTGCTCATCTATTACAAAGGAACCAGGTGGGAAAATAACCACAAGTTACTCTGTGACAGCCAACCTTCTCACATCCTGCGCTGTGCCAGAGGCTGACAGCAACACCAGTAAAGCACTTCAGGAAGTCTCACTTCAAGTAGTTTGTCTTTTTTTCTGCACTCAGGACCTTGTAGTGATAGCAGCTATGGCAGGAAGTATCACTGCCCTGAAGACCTTACTGACTAATTGGCTGCAAGAGGAAAGATGGGGCTGTGTCAGGGCTGCAGCAGAGCTGGGGAGAAGCCAGCTCCTGACTTCTGAGCCCCACTGCATGCCAGTGTTGTTTCCTCCAAGAGATGCCCTGCTGTTGTCTTTGCTTCCAGTTTGTCAATACTGGTGAATGTGGTACTGTGGTCAGGTGTCCTTTCCTTTCTTGGTGAGAGGAAAAAAAAAGCTTTTCTTCACCCCTGCCATGCAAGAGACCCACTGAAACAACCGGCCTGAGTGGCAATAGGAAGCACTGACAGTGGTGATATGCAAATATTTGTCAAATGCAGAGACTATCCAATCTAATCTATCTGTCTAGACATTTGTGCTGTGTTCATCACCATGGTATCTGAGTGCCTGGGGTCATGCAGTGACTCAGTGTCAGAGCTGTGGATAAGATCCAGACCTTCCAACTTCCAGCTCCAAGACAAGTGCTGGAGCGGAGATCATCGTGCTGCTCCCCATCAGTCTGTGCTTACCCGCACCCAGCGCTTGTGCCCAGTCAGCAATGTTCCCAATGGCCACTCTGGGCACTGCCAAGACCTCTATACCCCATCCATCACAGCAAGTGGGAAGCTTCATGAGCTACTTCCATCCCCTGGGATATGGATTTGTCAACTCACTCCAGAGATGAAGGTATGCAAAGATCTATATTGGATCTACTCTTGGCTTGATTGCCAGGAAGCCATTTTACCTTCACTCTTACTTGAAGACTGCCCTTCCACCTCTTCAGGACAGCACACGTGCATACACAGCCAGCAGAAAATACTCGCTCTACCTCTTACCACAGCCCAGAGAGAAACTAGATCGGCTGCTGTCCAACATTCAGGCTGTAAGTAGTACACAGAATAAACAAAGGACATCAATTCTGCCAATGTTAATAGCTTCAGGCAAGAGGGATACAAAAAGTAGGGTATTTAAAATACAGGATAACGTCATCTGAATTTGTTCAAAAGGCAGAGCTCTGCATCTGCAGATCTGAAAAATGCAAAAGAAAACCTGATATTAAAGATTTATGCTTTTATCTGCAAACTAGACCTTTAGCCCTTAGAGAAAATGCTTATGCCTTGGAAAGGTTTGTAGGCAAGTTCACAAGTGAGGGACAGTGAGAAACTGCCTCTTCCACCAGTGAACAGCACTGCCATGCATCTCCATTTCTCACCACCACTGGAGAAGTCACCAACATTTTGTCCTCAAAGCAGTTTGACGTCTGTGAAAAATGTTCTCAGGGGAAGTTGGAAGGAAAGCAGACAAAAGAGTTATAATAAAATCAGTCCTTTTTCTGCAAGTGATACTTGTCAAATACAAAAACAGCCAAGGTAGAGAACAAGTTGTGCTAATCTGTAATATTTTTCCAGCAACCAGTTATTACTTTCACATTTTATTTTATAATGTTTTAAAGCCCCAGAACCCAGCATCGTGTTGCTACAGAAGCAATCCCTATGGCACAACTGCAGAGGAAAGATCATGTTCCCAAGCCTGTCTGCTTTCACTGCAGTCAGGGGTGATGGCAGCCTGGATCAAGGCATTTCTTCCAGTTTTCAGCCTTGTAGTTCAGCTGCAGGAGGAAGCAAAATCCGTAGCACAAAATTCAGTGTATGTAATGTGCCTCCAAACACAATATGGTGACTTGGGCAGCTGGACTGCGCCGTGGTTCACATCGCCCTTTCTTCACTCTTAGCCCAGAAAGTTAAACTAGAGCAAGTTTGGATTTCTCTGCCATTAGATTTCCAACTACAATACAGAAACAGTCAAAGACTCAAGAACAGTGAGCAGTCAAATGTGACTTATTATCTACTAAAGCCACATCACTTTTATAAACTACAGCCAGTGCTTTGAGGAGCCTGGTTCTTGCATCTCTGAGTATGTGAACCTGGCATTGCTGGCACAGCAAAGGCTTGCAGTTGCTAAGGGACAGGCTTCAGCCTCAAGTCTACGCTCCAGCCCAAACTACAGGAACAAAGGGTTGACAAGGATCTTGGGAGGTGGCACAGCCCACATCCTTCACAGAAGCAGACTCAAACTTAAAACTTCTTTAGTGGAGGCTTTCTTTAAAACCACCAGTATCAGAAATTCTCTTGCACCCCTGAACAATCTCTCGCATTTGACTGCAATGAGAAAGCTTTACTTGAATATCCAAATTAAACCTTCTCTGCAGTACAAGCGTAGTTGATTGTCTCATCATCTCCCACCCTCCCCCTCCCCCCCCAATGATAGTGAAAGAATAAATCAATCATCCTTCTTTGACAACAGCTTTCATGTACTGAGAAACCATGACATCCTTCTCCCTCCCCCACTAATACTGTCTTTCCTAGATTAAATGCACCTGAATTTTCCAACCTCTCCTTGGAGGTCATGTTTTCTAAAGCTCTAACAATTAGTGCTGTTCTCCTCTGGCCTTTTGCCAATTTGTCTACATCTCTATTTTAAAGGATGGTAGCCAGACCCTGAAGTAAAGATGACATGTCATCAGCACAGAGGGAGAAAAAAACAACCTCCAATGTATAGCATTCTCCTAAACCACTATGGGTATACTGCTGTCCAGAAACCACTCCAAACCCACTGCTCCCATCCTGAGACCTGCTTGCTTTGAGTAGGAGTTCAGAGATATCAATGGAGCAGCCCTGTTCTTAACATTCAAGTGCATCACATGTAGAAGAGAGGGAATGTAGCACTGTCTTTTGGCCAAGAGTGAGGCTCATCCAATCTGATATATGCATGAGTCCCAGTGTTGCCTGCTTGCACCCTGCCTGTGGCATTATCAGTCTCCAAGATTGCCTGGGAAGATCATGGAGCATATCCTCCTAGAAGCTATTTTAAGGCACGTATGAGACAAAGAGGTGATTCAAGACAGCATGGCTTCACCAAGAGCAGATCTTGCCTGACCAATCTGATGGCCTTCTACAACAGTGATGGCTTCAGTGGATGGGGGAAGGGAGATGGATTTCATCTACCTGGACTTCTGCAAAGCCTTTGATGTGGTCCCTCACCACATCCTTCTCTCTAAATTGGAAAGGTGTGGATTGGAGGGATGGACTGTTCGACGGATCAGAAATAGGTTGTCTGAACACAGCCAAAGGATTGTGGTCAATGTTTCTGTGTCATGGTGGAGGTCGGTCACAAGCGGTGTCCCTCAGGATGATGCCCCTCATCAGCGACAGACAGTGGCATTGAGTGCACCCTCAACAAGTTTACGGATGACACCAAGCTGAGTGGTGCAGTCGATACATTGTAAGGAAGGGAAACCATCCAGAGGGACCTGGACAGCCTGGAGAAGTGGGCCCATGAAAACCTAATGAGGTTCAATAAGGCCAAGTGCACGGTGCTGCATTTGGGTTGGGGCAATCCCAGGCATTTATACAAACAGGAAAGATCTTCTTCAGAGCAGCCCTGTGGAGAAGGACTTGGGAGTCATGGTGGAAGAGAAGCTGGACATGAGTGAGCAGTTGCACTTGCAGCCCGGAAGGCCAACTGTGTTCTGGGCTGCACTAAAAAAAGGGTGGCCAGTAGGGAGAGGGAGGCAATTGTGCCCCTCTACTCAACTCTTGACTCAGTACTGCATCCAGACCTGAGGCCTCCAGTATGGGAAGGACATGGAGCTCTTGGAGCAGGTCCAGAGGAGGGCTAGTAAGATGATCAGAGGGCTGGAGCATCTCTCCTGTGAAGAAAGGTTGAGGGAACAGGGCTTGTTTAGCTTGGAGAGAGCTCCGGGGAGACTTTCCAGTACTTGAAGGAAGCACATTCACGGGAGGGGGAATGGCTGCTTATGAGGGTGGATAGGGATAGGACAAGGGGGAATGGTTTTAAAGTGAGACAGAGGAGGTTTAGGTTAGATATTAGGAGGAAGTTTTTCACACAGAGGGCAGTGACACACTGGAATATGTTGCCCGAGGAGGCTGTGGATGCCCCATCCCTGGAGGCATCCTTGAGGCCAGGCTGGATGTGGCTCTGGGCAGCCTGGTCTAGTATTTGGCATCCCTGCGCATAGCAGGGTGGTTGTAACTAGATGATCATTGTGGTCCCTTTCAAGCTAGGCCATTCTGTGCTTCTATGATTCCTGCAGTAGCATTAGAACTCCTTTAAAGTCTTCTGCTGAGTGAAAGCCAGAGAAAATGAGTTTTCAGACACCAAATCTGTACAAAGAACAGGTTTGTGCCTCACCCTACAATGAGGCATAATGCTCTGTGCATGCCATTCCATGCCAGAGAAACCAGAGGACAGCAGTGGCACTAGAGCCCAGAAGCAGCAAGTCCCAGACAAGGTTGCCCTGTGTTGGCTGGCAGAAGTGTTTCTGCAAAAGCAGGGCAATACAGGCAGACACAGAGAGGGCAAGGTTTCTTGTTAGATGCCGCTATGGGACTGCAGTGCTTTACTTGCATTTTCAACGATTCCTCTGCTCCCAACTTCCTCCCGTCTTCCACCTCCAATTAGAGTATTCTTAGGCTTGCCAAAGGCAAGACCGGCACACAGATAAATTTCACTCCCAGGACTTTTTCCTTCAGTATGACTCCCGCTTTGCTGAATGCAGAACTGTTCAGTGCCTACTTGCTCTTTCTGCAGGAAAAGGCTTGTCCAAGCCACTGCCCCTGCTTTGTTCTCAGCACTGGACCTCAGGGCAGCCTGGCTTTATGTTTACAACTTAAAACCGTGGCCTACGTCACTGCTGTGTGCAGTGAGGAGCTGGTTATACAAGGCTGACAGACACTGTTAGTTAGATGGAGAGAGCTACCAGGTAATCAGTGGCACAGAATGGACCAGGGCTTGCTGCCTGGATCCAGCCGAGCAGGCTGCCAAGATATCCCACTCTGTCCTATCCAGAACAGCTTTCAGCCCAAATACTATTCCACAGTTTCTTTTACATCTTCCCAGAAGATAATTTAGAGTCCCATGTAGTGCCTGAACACTCAGTTTCACCGCAGGAGAGTCGCCCATAGTTACCGCCAGCACCAGGGGAATAAAAGTGTTCCTGTTTTTTCCCTCCACAACATTGGAGGACTGTAGGAGGAGTTTACAAATTGTTATTTGCATAATGGCTGTGCTGTTGAATCTCAAGGCTCTGCTATAGCAGTTAGTGGAAGAATGTCTAGAAGATCATAGAATCATTGGAAAGGACCCTTAAAGATCACCCAGTCCAACTCCTGCACAATAAGCAGGGACACCTACAGTTCCATCAGGTGCTCAGAGTCCCATACAGCCTGATCTTGAGTGTCTGTAGGTATGGAGAACCACCACCTCTCTGGGCAACCTGTGCCAGTGCCTCACCACCCTTATTGTAAAAAACTCCTTCCTTATATCCAGTCTAAATCTTCCCTCTTTTAGTTTGAAACCATTTCTCCTTGTCCTATCAGACAAGGGGATGCCATCCCAGCATTGCAGTACATCAAACCATGAAGAAGATTCCCGTAATTTTCCCATTCTTTTCCTTTTAGCTTAGGTACAAATGCAATATGCACCCCCCCCCCCCCCCATGAGGACAAGCTAAGAGAGCTGGGACTCTTCAGCCTGGACAAGAGAAGGCTTCAGGAAGACTCTAGCAGCCTTATAGTACCTGAAGGGGCCTACAGGAAAGCTGAGGAGGGACTTTTTATATGGGCAGGTAGCGACTGGACAAGGAAAATTGGCTTTAAACTGGAGGAGGGTAGATCTAAATGAGATACTATGAAGAAATTCTTTACTGTGAGGGTGGCGAGACACTGGAACATGTTGCCCAGAGAGGCTGTGGATGCCCCCCTTCCTGGAAGCATTCAAGGCCAGGCTGGATAGAGCTTTGAGCAACCTGGTCTAGAGGGAGGTGTCCCTGCCTATAGTTGGGAATTGGAACTAGATGATCTTAAAGGTCCCTTCCAACCCAAACCATTCTATGATTCAGTACACATTAATCCTGCTGGATGAGCAAGGAAAGTTGACCGCATATCATGAAAGCACGAACGTTTTGGGAGCAGCTTTCATCCAGCATCTCTGATTTGTGGTGACATCTGGAAGTGCCAAGATCAGCAGGGTCTCTTAAGTACTTACTTCAACTTTTCAAAAAGATTGAGGTTTAAATACTAACTAAACATCCTCCAAACATTTTTCTTTTTTTAATTCTTATTTCTATGACTCACTGTTGACCTCTCCCCCATCCACATCTGATAGCTGTGCAGTGAACTTGCCAGGATCAGCACAATAGCCATCATTGCTATGAGCTATCACGCATCCAGAGGCTGATATCAAAACTCCCCTGCTGCTCCTTGCAGGTCACTCTTTGATATCCATTGGATGTACAGGAGAAAATTGTACCATGACAATAGCCTTTTAGCCAGCTTTGTAGTTTACAAGAGAGATGGTCTCATGGCAGGTTAACAGCTACAACATCTGCTGCACTGTGGAGAAACAGAGAGACAGAGGGACTTGTGCTCAGGAATCTTCTTGCTTCACATGAATAAAGAGTGGTAGTCTAGAGCTGGAAGTCAGAGCCCTGGTGTCCAAAATATACAGATCTACCCATGCCTGCCTCTTCCCCATGGATTTAATCTTCTGCAAGGTGGGAGGGATAGCCACCACCACTGACTCATGGAGTTTGCAGCCACTCTCCAGGTAGGCCTGGCAGAAAACAGTTTCCTCTGCCTGACAGCCTTGCTGCATTTTGCCTGCTTCTTGAGGGACGTGGCTTGGCACATCTTGAGCTTTCACACAGAACAAGATTGTGCCTAGCCTTCCTAGGCTTCCATCCGTCCAAATCAGATCAGGCACAGCAGAACCCTGTATGAGGAGGCTAATGGGGATTTCCAGCCCACACTACTCTGCTCCAACAGAGTAAGTAAACTACATATTTTCCTAAGTCATACGTCCTCCTGACACTAGCAGCCCATGAGCCAGGAGGGCTGGGCTAGTTTGTTTCCTGAACAGGTATTTGGCATATCCAAATACTGAAAAACTCAAAGGCTTAGGTAAGAGACAGGTTTACCTCCAAGTAAGCACTGAAGCTGATCTTTCAGCAAAGGGCCAAGAGATGCACCACTTGCAAAGTACGCATATCTGACCACTCGGGTACTACCCCATGATGCTGTCTGCAGACATACCCTATCAGTTAACCTTGATAATAGCTGCCACATTTCTATTATGTTGTCAAATGAAGCTGTCCCTGCAGATGTGAGTGGAGAGAATATTTTCTCAAGCAAGCTGTGCCTGCTTGTGAGCCAGTGCTGAGGGATCCTTCTGGAGGAACAATGCTTTCCCACTGCAGATGTAACACTCATTCTGCGACTGTTCTAGGGAAAGCAGAGAGCTAAGGAGCACAGTCAAGCACAATCTGTGAGGCACAGTAGATTACCTAATCTATCTCATGGGTATTTTTAATGGATTAGTAGGTATTAGAGTGGGATATTGCAAATATCCCATGGAAATTTGGAAGTGAGAGACAACAATCAACCGGCTGCAAAAACAGTGTAAAGGTTGTCCCAGAGGTATCGAAGGATTACAGAGCAAGCTAAATCAAGGCTGACTTTAAAAGATATTACTAGATGGCTTCCCAAGCTGAATAAAAACAAGATCTCAATGTACAGGCTTAAAAATGGAACAAGAGAGTAGACATCAACCTCACAACTCTTGTACGACTGGTGGACTCAGTTCAGCAAAGCACCTGTACATGCACACAGGACTTTCAGCATTAAGAAAAATCAACAACTTCTCAGAATATGATCTGGTTTTGGGAGAGACCTGGCCCAACATTCAGGAGACATTTTTAAAGCTACTTCTCCCTCAGTGAGGAGGGTAGCTTTCCAAAGCCAGGCTTATCTCTTGCCTGAGTGATACATGCCTGGTAAGATTACAGAAAATTGGGGGGAAAAGAAATTTTCAGGTTTATCATAAATTATTTGTCCTCAACACAGACCTACAAAGCTGAATCACCTTACTAGATCTGATAGAAAGGTGACATCATTAGTGGGACTCAAGCAATAAGCTCTTAAAGAGCAACCTAAGAACACCACTTCCCACCCCTTGAAATAGGCAACACCCAGCCCAAACCACAGCAAGTTTACTTTGCAGAGATGCCACAGACATTGGTTTCTTTGCAAGGCTGAGTGCAGAAGGCAGATCCAGCCATCAGGAGATGAAGGTGCAGTACTGTCAGAACAAGGATCAGTCACCCATCCTCCCTGTCCAGGGCACATACACTCAGACAGATCCCTGGCTTTGCATTCTACAGAGTAAATACTTTGAAGGATTTTGCTTTTACATCTTTGCTTTCTGCAGAGAAGGGCGCTTCTGTAAAACATCACATTTCCCTGAAGTTATACTAAGCTGGCTCTAGAAAAAGCAGAGGTACTGAATTTCCCAGACTCCCTCAGCTCTTAAACCCCTCCAAAAGTGGTAGTGGGAAGGCAACAGAGCTTCCCAAACAAGTATTTGTCGTAGACTGACAGCAGATCAACTGAAGCCAGGTATTTTTCCTCCAGCAGCAAGAACCATCAGACCCACACTGATTAGCCACCTCCACATTTCTCCACCTGATAAAACTCCCTCCTACCTCTGCTAAGATGCTGGCAGGCAAGTGCATCTCCCTGAGGCCTGCACAGCAGCTGGGCAGAGCTCTATTCACCTGAGGAAGCTGGGGAGGACTCAGGAGGAATCCATTTTTTCTGCTTTTGCTCAGGCCCTCATTGCTCTATCTACACTTCCAGCTGGGGTATCCCTTGTGCTCTCAGAGCCATCATCATCCTCCTGCTTTCAGAGCTACCCAATTCCCAATTCAGATAGGCTGGGAAGCCTTTGGTTCCCATTTCCTAGCCCACTGCTAGTTACTTGCCTTTCCAGGACTAGCAGACAAGAGTAGAGTTTTAGAAAGCATCATCCACAGACATTTAGTATTTTGAACCACACAAGAGGGAGCAGAATCCTTATCCACTGGGTTCAAGCCTAGTATTGCATGCGCAACACCATGACTCTCCCGCAGCAGTCTAACAGGCAGGAATACAGCAAACAACTGGGAAGACCACAGCACCAAACTACTATCTTCCTACACACAGCCAGGAGGGGTGCTATAAGGGGGGCATCCCACCCCACCTCCTCCCATTGGGTGAGGCTGCCATGGTGGTACAAAGTTGAGGCCATTTAGCCATTTGGCAATCATACCACCTGGCAGCTGTAGAAACTTCTCATACATTACCCATTAGTCTGCCTCATATCCATCTGACCTCTCAGAGCACAAAGGTCCTGATCTACCTTTTTAGCACTGGGCTTTTGTTAATGAATGCTCCCACATGGAAGAGGCTTGCTTTTGTGATGTACTAGAAACATCATCCTCCAAACAACTAGAGACCTGGGCTGTATGTGAGTATGTGACCTCTCTAGGAAAATGCTCTCATACATTACCAAATCCTGAGCTATCTAATCCCCTTAGCTGAAAATGAGCCGAACCAAATTAATTTAAATGGGTTAACACAAGCTTCTCCATTCATATCAAATCCATTACTCTGTCTTGGAAGTATTTGTAACAACAACAAAATATCTGGACTTGACATTTTTATCAAAGTGACAACAAGAAGGTGTTTTCCCTCTATTTCCAGTCATTAAGGAGTTAGTCACACTTTCTCATCACTTTTATAGACTTGTGTCTTTAAAGAATACCACAATCTTTAATTTCTGGATGAATCCAATAGGATGTGCACAGCATGGGGAGAAGAAAAAAAAAAGGAAAGAAACACAGTGGCCAGGTCAGGACACATCAGACTTATGCAAAGAGCATACTCAGGGCTGAGACCTCCAGTGACAGTAGAGACAGCCTTGCTGTGCCCGATGCCATACCTGTCGGTAGGTGACTTCTTGGTGGTGCTTCATCCCACAACATGATGCAAATTCAGTGGCTGGGGTCCCCATGAGAGAGATGGCCATTCCTTCCTTGTCACCTTTGTCAAGTGTTTGGTGGAGATACAGCTTTTCTCAGTGCCTAGCTTGTCCCTCCCAGTACACTGCTCTTAGGGCTTTAGCTGATGCTGACTTCGGACGCTGCCCACCACCACCCGTCTGTATCACACACCTGCTCCCTTCCCTCCCCTACCTTCCTGGGTATGTAGATCATCTTGGAGGAAGAGCTCTGGGGTCACACTGTGCCCAAGGCTTATGCACAGTGAAGGTCAGGATGATTTACAGTGCAAGTATTGCCAGTGAAAAAAAGCGGTGAGTCAGGCCTGAAAATACAATGGAGTTCACATTGAAATCCTGAGACTGAGTTAGAAATCATGAAAAGCAAAGCACAGGCAAACAAGCCTCTTTCCTTCCAAATGTTGGATATGGGATTGTATGTTTTTATCTCCCGGTTTCTTGGTCAGGAATGTGCTTTTTCTCCAGCATGAAGACAGAGAAAATCTTAATAACATAGGTGATGAGTGAGAACTGAAAGACTGCTATAGGAAGAAGGATCCAAGTTTGTAAGTCGGTCAGTTTTGAAAGACTAATGCCCAAGCTGGTGTTTCCAGCATTCTGCTAATTATCATTTTGCAAAACTGTCCTGGAGATTCATCAGAACCAAAGTTCCCAGGCCATCCCTTACCCCAGCACGTATTATTAAGAGATACAACCGCCATTTGTTCACCAGAATAATTGCTTTCACTCAGGATGCATGGATGAGCAAATCTTGCAGAGCTTTTACATATATATTCATCTCCGTCAATTCATCAACATAATAATCACACATTATTAACTTGAGTACTCATCAGTTTTTTCTCTCCAGCTTCAAATCCTAGCAAGGAGCTAGGGTGCAACAGAGAAAAAAAACAACACGTAGAGGAGCTTCTGATGAATGTTCTATTTTTGAAATGAAAGGAGAAGAAGAACTCGGATCATCACATATCCTCTCCCTCTCTTCTAAAAATGTCCTGCCAACCCGAGACCCTTCCCCAGAAGCCAGCAGACATAACACACAGCCTGTTTGCCTTGTGGAGCTTCCTCTCCCTGTCTGGAGGAGGTTTCTTTCTCCAAGTGACAATGTTCCACCAGCAAGGTCCCACATAGAAGCTAGGAGGCCTCCTGTCCTGGAGAGAAGCCTCTGGTGTTACACTTGGAGCTTTGGCAACTGTGCATTCCCTGCTGAGCTTCTCAGTGTAGAACCACAGTGCTCAGCTGGACCTGCCCTTACCCAAAACATGAACTTCTCCAAACCTGACAGAGACTTTTCCTGTGGTCTCACTAATGCAAAGCTGCTTAAAGAAAGAAGGCTGCAGGTGGGTTGCCTGATTGAATCACAGAATCATTAAGTTTAGAAAAGACCACTAAGAACACCTAGACAAACCACCAAACCATCACTACCGTGTCATATCTTCACAGCACTACTGCAGTTATGACCCAGGGAAGGGGAAAGGGCAGTTTGGGGTTCTTACTTCCCAGCTTCCTGATGAGCCTTGGTTCTAAACACTGGCACTGGATGATACTCTGTCATCACCTGTCATAGGAACTGGACAAGATGTGGTACTTCCGGGTCGTTGTTCTTGGTAAAAATTGGTCTGCGTAGCAGACAAAAGCTTACTACTGCTTTTAAAGGCCGAGATAACCCTGCTGGCTCAGATGTTTGAGACTTGCTCTGGGCAGGGAATGGCAGGGTGTCTGTTCCTGCAGGCATTGACGGTCATTTCAGAAGCACACAAACAGCAGAGGCTGGAACTAGTGTGAAATCTGGGACACCCTTCCCAATTTCTCTAGCATATGGCATGATCATACCCAGTGAGTCCATTATCTGCCTCACGCCTTATTTTCCAAATATTCAGCCAATGACTGTTCAAAATCTTCTATTTTCTGAAAAGGCTGTGGGAAATACTCTCCTGTTCTGTCTACCAGGAGGGGAATTATTTGTGAACAAAATGAATACCCACAAGCATGTCAGAGCTTTTCCTATGGCCCTTCCTATGGACATTTCTCTACAGCAAAAGAAGGGTACATGTACCCATTCCCTCTGCAGGTTTCACAGGCTATTTGGTGACCAAACAGTGGACCATGGCACTGACAGTGTTTGGGTCTGCTCTTTTGAATAAAGAGCAACAGAAGGAAGCAGATCTTCCCAGTTCCATGCCTTGCTCTGCCCCAGGTTTTGCTCTGCCACCCCCAACAGACTGCCACCTCTTGGTGTATGTAGATATACAGTGGGGCTAGCAGAAGCCCAACCCCCCCCAGGTAGTGGAGAAGATCTGTTAGTGAGTGTTTGTACAGCGCAGAAACCTTGCTGCTATCTGTCACACCAAGCCCGTAATACCACCTGAGAACAAATTATATTCCTGCATAATCAAAATCAGATTCAGCTCAGCCCCGATTCAAGAATCCTTTTTGGCTGGTGATGATGTCCAGAGCAGAGAGAGCACAGCTTGGTTTCCAGAGCCCAGGCTGAGCTGGCAGAGCTGGCAGGTAGAAATATCTTGTTTTGACTGGTAAACTGAGCAAATTTGACATGGAAACCACTGAGGGAGAATAAATATGGAACAACAAGATGTAATTTTTACGGAGGCTCTTTTCCAACCATAACGGTACTCCAAGCCATCCCAGACTTGAACTAAGAGGTCCTGAGGTCTGAGGAAGGAAATTCAAGCCATGGTAGGTTTGGCTGAGGTTCACCCCTGTCACAAGCACAGACATCTCTAAGTGCACAATTACTTAACGGCACTATTCCTTCAGGACTACAAAGAGCAGAAGAAATAGAAAGGAACAGAAAAGGGAGGGAGGGAAGATCAGAGAAGAAAAAGAGTTTTTAGCTCTGACACAGAACCAAGAATAAATGCCAGAATCAGAAGAATAGCCTATAGGAATTGCATGATCAGTGTTCTCCAAAGAGGCCTGAAATTCATACCCTGCTCAAAGCAAATAGTGGTGCTCTTACAGCCCAGGAAGAAGGGCTGACTGAGCCAAGCTCAGCTGCTTTCCATTTAATGGGAACAGGATCAGTCACTGGATCAATAGAATACCTGTTTGTTCTACAAATCTGTTCATGCCATGGGGCTCCACCATCCAGCATTCCTCCCTATCTCACATGCATGATGTGAAATCCTTTAATGGGCTTTATGCCATCAGTAAGCACATCATTTGTCTTGTCCATGTTTCTAGTGATGTTTTTAACAAGTGCATGATATTTCACATGAAATATCAAGATATAAATAGACACTTAACAAACCCCACCAAGGGCTATCTGCAAGAATGGATCTTAGTCTTCCACACCAAATGCTGTCACTATGGCTGAAGAACTGTGTTACATCAGTTCAGCCTGACACTTCAGTAGCCTTTTGCTTATTTATTTTTGAACCAGACACAGGTGAGAAAACTGACGTGTACACACAGCCCGTGCTTTATATTTTGTGCTCTATGGGTTAAAAACATTCTTCCGCTTCATTGGGATACTGGGATTCTTAAGAAACAATATGTGTATGTAAAGCTGCTCCGATGAACAGCTCTAGGGCTGTGGGAATGTATTTTGAGTAATCAAAAGGACATGTACTGATGAGTTTTGCACTCTTTTTACATTTTACTTGTAGTGACAGTCCCTAGAATGCAAGCTTACTGGCAGGAATAGCCTCAGAAATAGTTGGGTGTTACGTAGATGTTAATCAAGGTGGAAGATGGGTCCAGGTGAGATGGCAAACATCCTCCAGACTTGCTATAAACAACTACCTACTTTTGATTAGTTAATTAATTAAGAATCGTGGAAATTTTTATGCCAATCAGTAACTTGAATATATTGTAATCTGTAATAACAGAGAAAAAAAATGTGTGACTAAGAAAAGAGGCAAAATTCCTGGAATCAACACTGCATAAAAGGATGATGACATCTTTCTTTTAAAGAGATCTCAGAGCCCTTCACCAGCCATGGTGGCTGTGTCAGGGGTTGGATGGAGTGGCACAGAAAGGCTGCACCAGCTAATGGGGACAAGGAAAGAGGAGGGCAACTGAACGCAGCAGTCCTACATGGGATTTGTCACAGAAGAATCAATGTCTGTTGCTTTGAAAGTATAATGGTTTCATGGATAACAATAAGCCCTCATGTCTTTCACTGGATACTGAATCTAGCAAATAACACTAGGTGATACTGAGCATTTCTCTAGGGCAGGCATTCAGGTTGCTCAGACACCCAAATCCAACATTACTTTTCACTGAGAGTCAGGGGAACCCATCTTCATTGCTGTCTTTGTCACACCACCGAGAGCTTCCTAAACTGAAGGATCTTGTGGGTCCACAGATGGATGCACAAATATGTTCAGCATGCAACAAGGAATCTGCAAGATATGTGACATTGGAGGTTGGGACTAAACATTTTAAAATATTACTGTGCCCAAGAAACAAAATGGATGAAACATAAGTGGAATCATGCCCACTGCTGAATGGATACAGGCAGTTCTTAATTAGAGAGTCCACAGGATTCTTGTTCATTCCTCTTCCTCGTTCAGTAGAGGATGGATTTGCTCTTAGGATGATGTAGGATTATATACAGGAGGACAATATTGTCAGTGGGGTCCCTGGCTGCCTTGCTGAAAATCTTATCACCATGCAGTGAGTGAGGGGGAGGCGTTCAGGAAAGGAAAGCTGTTTGTGTAGCTGTGTCCTGTTCTCCAGTGCTGGATCTGTCACAGTCCTATACCCAGATCTTATGTGTTGTCATGGATTGCCTACTGGGGCATGCCTACTGGGACATGGGGCTGAGCACTCACAGCTGTGGCTGATATCAATAGGCACCATGCTTTGAACATGTCTTTTGCTGAATGTAACAATGCTAAGCATTCTGGAAAATCAGGTGTTTTGGCTGGGCACCCCACAGCAGGGCTACTTTTGACTCCTCAAAGGAGAAGTGTGAAGATATTCACACTGTTCTTACATATTTGACAGCAGAAACTAAAACAATTAGTTCTGTTAGGAGCATATCTCAATATAGAGCAGACAAGAAAGCCTAAGCATAAGCTGTTGCCTGCATGCTTAGTCCGAGGCTTTGCATCAGATGTGCAACTCACCAACCTCTCCTGGCTCAGTCCTAATCATTTGCCATGACCACCTCAGTTCATGCCCACTATCATGCTGCCAGCCTGTGCCCCTTTTGAGTGAGGGGAACATGAAGGAGCATCTCCATGTGTAACAGCATCATCCCCTGGGTGCTCTGTGGAGGGGTGCATGAGGAAGCAGTTGTTGGAGCTCTCCTCCAGACGCACCCTCACAAGGAGAACAAATGCAGAGCCAGGGAGCAACCTCAATTGTGGCTTTTCTAAAGTCCCGAGTATTTGACTTTACAGCCTCAAAGTCCTTTTCACAGTATGTATTTCCTATAAAAAGAGCAAAGTGAAAAAAAAAGAAGAAAGAAATCCCATAATGTGGCAATGTGTTAACATTCACATATGTCCCAAGAAGGACTGGATCCTTTCATTTCCTACCACTTCAGCTAATGAAGTAAGACACAACAGCAGGAGGTTGTCATCTTCTTTCTGGATTAGCCCTAGAGAGGATGTGACCCATGGTCTGGAGCCAGAAGTCACATACATGGGGGAAGAAGCAGGGGCCGAGCAGCTGCAGCCAATTTACCAAGCAAGGACACAATTTTCTCAACACTGTTTCCTTAGGAAGAAGAGTGGAATTACTGGTAGCCCTGGTGGCATATCTGCCTTCATTTTGGCGCTGGATGGCATGAGGGTTTGCTAATTTTTCCATACCTCTTTTTCTTCCACTCCTCTCCTGTTTTTGAAACCAGAGCTGCTCCCCATGGGTGTGGGGGAGGAAGGATGATATAAGTGCAGCAGGTTAATGTGTGTTCAGTTCTGAACATTCTCTCCTGCGGACAATGAAGGATGGCCATGGAGAAAAGGGTGCCATCCTGCTGGGACCCAGTTCTCTGCTCCAAAGCATGCAGAAGTGTTGGCTGAAGGCACTTCAGAAGCACTGAGGAAATTGAATCTGGCCACTCTGAGAATTTAACATTTTTGCCACAGAAAGGGAAGAGAAGAGAGATGCAGTGCTGAAGATGAAGCTCTGGAAGGGCAGGATCACAGCTCCATCTTGCAGGGTGCCTCTCCCTCCCTGCCATACTGAGACGGGTGGAGGTGGTGACATCAGGATGCCAGTGTCACCATGCTGGGGTGATGATGGCCCTGGGCAGCAGCTGTGTGTGCACGAGGGCCAGCCCTGCTGGGGTGCTGCTGGCTTCAGCCCCAGCATTTCGAAAGAGAAAAAAAACCTATCACATATGTGCCTCGGCTTGTTCTCAGAAATATCTGAATCATTTTGCCTAAAATTTCCCCTCTTTCCTCAGAAAAGTGAAAGCAAACTAGCTACATGGAAAAAAAACCAACACAACAGGAGCACAGTAGCCAAGCCTTATATGCAGCAGAAAACAGGGACATTTTCAGGGAGCCTTAGCACTATGCAACACTGCCAGCCCTGCCTTCATAAGGCACCAAATTCCCATCCTTCCAGTACAGTGCCACTGGGACCAATTGTTTCCCAGCCATGCTGAGCTGGGGGGCCAGGGCTCGGCCCCACGCCTCCTGCTGCATTGGTGCCAGCCAACGCTGCTGCTTCTGCCAGCCCTGCTGCTTTCCAAGCCCTGAACTACTGACAGTGCTTCACTGCAACACTTTATGCATATCAGCAATCATTTGTTTTTACAATTCTGGGTTTTAAGCCATGTTGCTACACAGGGAATGGCTGAGGATTTTGTCCTCAGGCCCACTGAACTTGGGGTGGCCTTTATTGCCCCTGAGGAAGAAGTGCTGTGGAACAAAAAGGCATGAAGGAGGCTGGGACCACAGGAGGGTGCAGGTGTGATGGAGCAGAGAGGGATGAGGGCAGGAAGGGCGGGCAGGAGAAGCAGGGAGGGCAGATGAAGGAGGGGTTCATGTCTAAGGAAAAGGGTGAGACAGGGCAAGGTTGATGGAAGGCGGGAAGCCAGGTCTATACTGCACAGCAGATGAGGAGCAGAGCTAAGAACCCTAATCTCAGGCTCATTTGGATCCAGGACCCCTTACACCCTAATTGTTCTTAGAGAAATTTGAATAAAATCTGGAGTGGGGAGAGCTGCTGAACACACAGGCATGGAAATATAGGAAACATGGAAACATATGCCATCATTCCCTTTTCACCACACATTTTCAGGCAACATGCACATCACTCAGGAGCAACACTAGGAACCCTGCATTTCTAGGTAGGCAAAGAACAAGGAACAGGGAATTACATCCCCTTATTTTTCGAGTGAAATCTGTATAAGATTCCATGCAGGGTCCTCTTTCCATTAGCTCCTTGGAAGAAGAGAAAGTCTCACAAAGTTTCAGGTTGGAAATGTTGCACCAACAGAGAGCAGCTGAGTCACTGAGCTCAAGTGGGATCCTCCTGCCACTCCTTTACTGGCTTCTCTACCCTGGGGCAAGATAGTCTCCATTTACTTTGTCTAGTTTGTTTTTTTGTTTTGTTGTTTTTTTTTTTTTTTTTTTTGTATCTTTCTTTCTTTTTTTTTCCCTCCTGTGGTACTAATGCTTCTGAAAGCAAGTGCCTAAGAGCACTTATAAGAACCAGGGTACTGCTCTGAAAACTCCCTCTTCCCCACCCGTAGCTTTGTGATGCTTCCCAGAACAGATCTGCAGCATCGTCGAGTTCTACAAAGGGATTTGCTATATCCTGTTTGCTGTGTCATAGCCTAGCTTGCAACCCACCCAAAAGAAGACATGGAGCTCTGTGCCACTGATCCCCCAGGACAGGGCCACTTAATCTCCCTGTGAGCTGCCCTGCTTCCCACGAACTGAGTAGGCTTCCCAGCACCACCCTAAAAAGCTCCTTCCCTCCCTTCCACTGCTGTTCTTGCAGTACCAAGACTGCTTCAGAAGACTGCCTAAATCTTTCTCCTGCCATGCAGATACTTCCTCCAAACCTGTTCCAGGTCCTCACCACAATCCTGGCCAAACCCACTAGAAATGTGTTGTGATGATATCCTGCCCTTTATCTATGCTGAGCCCATGAAAACTCAGCATTGCTGCCCCTGCATGTTGCCATTGTCCCACATCTCCTTGACCTGGCATGCTACCTAGGGTCAGTATTTGGAAAGTAAGAAGGAATGGCCAGACCTCACCAGGGCACAGAAGGGTTTATCACCTACACCCCAAGGATGGATGCTGTCCATGCAGCATCCACTTCAATATCACCCATTCTACTCCACTTCTCCTGGCTTCTGACTCCCTCAGGCAGCCTCTGCTGACCAAGGATGGCTTTCTGGAGGAGGTACTCCCAGATTTTTCCATCACCCCCACATGGCTCCAACTTTCCCCACTTTTTCCCACATTTCCTGCTGTTCCTGTTCAGCTCAGCTCCCAGGTGAACATGTCACACTCAATGCCACCACATCACCCCTGAGAGCTGACCTGCTCATCGGCCTAATGGGTTTTCAGGGGGTGGGGGAGAGGGGAGGAGAGTGAGTGGCTGATGCTTCTCAGCCACTCAGCTCGGCCCAGAGCTAACGAGGCATCTCAAAATTAAAAAGTGAACTGCAATCCCCAGCAGGCCTGTCCTCCTTTTGGCATTAGCCAGAGTTCTCATTCTCTTTCAAAAAAAAAAAAAAAAAAAAAAAAAAAAAGGACTGGGAAACTGTGAGTTGCATTTGGAGCTGTTGATGCACCACATCCCAGGTGCAATGGGGGTGCTGGGGCAAGGGGGATCCTTGAATAAAGACAGCAGCACAAAGGTCTTTGGTTCTGCTGAAAATCCTTTCTTCTCCAGGGAAAGGAGGGAACATGAGCTGATTCCTGCACTCCTGTACCTCAAACCGAGCCTGGCATTATGGATGGACTGGGGTCAGATCATGGTTATGCAGAGTAATGGACCAAGGGTGTGAGGGTGAAAGTGGGGAATGTGTTCCTTTATGCCAGAAGGGAAGAGGAGCTGCTTTGCTCCCATCTCTCTGTCCAATTAGAGACTTTGGTCAGAGCTGTGCCAGCCTCACAACAGCCCTGTGCTGTTCCTCCTGGGCCATAGTTCCAACTAGGACTTACCATTCCACCAAGATGTCATCTTGGCCATTCATAACTCACCCTAAGTGGTCTTCTCAGAATGAGAGGTCAAATGGGTGAAGAGTAATCACCTTCCCAAGCAAAGATGGCTTACACCCATCTTGCCCAGCATTCAAGGCGTAGGCACTATTCTGGAGAATAGAACAGTCTTCAGGTCTCCTGGGATCAGAAGCCACTACAGGTTAGATGAGTCTTGGTGTGATATCTCTAGATTTATCCTAGCAATGGATTTGCCCCAAAATCTCAGAGAGCTGGTGAGCTCTGGAGACAGCAATGGTGCAAGAAGACTTTCACCATTTTCCTTGGGTGTACAAACCTAATGATCTCCAGTTTTCAGACCCACCTCTCAAGCCATCTTTCCCTTACTTACAGATGCTGCAGAGGCAATTTTTCCACACAGAAGCTTATCCTCAAGAGCAGAGGGCCAGACATGCTAAGAGTTAGGGTGTCTCTGTGCACTGAGCACCGAAGACACAATAATGGGTACTGCCAGAGGGGTATTTTGCACTTCCAAGCAGAGAGAAGGGCAAGAGAAAGGCAGCACTGAGACATGTACCAGAATGGAGTCTACTGCTTTCTTTCTCTTGCTCAGCTTGAGCGAGGAAAATGCATTATGTACTTTGGGAATTCAAGGTAAAATCAAATAAACTGCAATGGTTTCTCAAAAACATCCATTTTACAGTCAGAAAGGAGGCACTGCATGTTCAGCCCAGCCCATGCGCTGCAGACCTGGCAGTTCCAGTAGCAGCACCTGGACTGAAGGATGGGGTGGTGTGTCCCAGAGGCAAGCTGAGTGTCCCAGGGACTTGGGGGAGCAGGACCTCCACAGTTCCCCACACCCTTCTGCTCTGTTCCCTCATGCAGCCAGGTCACTTGCTGTTTTACTGTAGCATAATAATCTCAGTGGCTTAGGAGATGGTTTTCCTCACCTTTTTTGTGTCATCTCTGCAGTTCTCTCCTCCTCATAAAATGTGACTGCACCAATTCCTCTGATTGGGGCAGGTCAGCTAATAGGGGCATTTCACATTTCCCAGATAGACCTTGAAAACAATCCAGCCACATCTCACATCTAAAGGAGAGGAGGGAGAAGGGGGAATCCTGCTGTCTTGCATATGCTCACAAAGCCGTACCCCACTGCACTGAAGCGACACCCAGCTGCACCATGGAGGAACGAGCGTCGCCCTGTCCCACATCCCCCACTAGGCCAGTGCCAGCAGCACCTTGTGCTGCTCTTATGTCACCACGGTGACTTGAAAAAAAAAAAAAAGAAATTCACAGCAATATTCCCTTATCCATGGTTTCAAGGAGATTTGGATCAAGCTCTTCAGGAGAAAATTCCTCCCTTGCCCTCCACTGAACTGACTGTGGCATCTCTTTCTCTCAAAAGCCCATAAATGAATCTGCTTCCCAGCAGTTGTCTGGAGAACATCTGATCTCCTTGCGCTAAAGCTCCCTCAGTCCCACATTCCTCCTCTTGAGGAGGAACTGGCATTACCCAGAGAAGACTAAAAACAGCCAAGTGTGGCAGGTGAAGTGAGGAGTGCTCCAACCCCCCCCACCTTCTTGGGATGCTCTCTGACCATGTGGTCAGTGGTGGGATCTCCAGTGCCTGCAGCTTTACAACAGATAGACCTCAGCAGTGCCCTGCAGTATGACAATACCCAAGGATTATTTCATACTTCATCTCCACCACGGTGATGAAGAGCAAATCCCTTCCCTTCTCCTTTGTGTTCACAGAATACAGGAGAGGAATTTACAGATCCTTCCATCTACTGAATGACAATGAGGCCAGAGGCTCTCCAGGTAATATTTTATCCCATATTGTCATTAAGGGGTACAGACCAACTGACAGCCTTGCCAGTGGACATTCCAACCCTCCACAGGGAAAGCAGCTATAAAATTTGGAACCATGAGCAGCAGAAGTTATGGAGATATGAACTGTGGTCCATGAGGAGGAAAGTTCAGGGTAGAGAAAATCCAGAGTGTCTCAGCAAAATGTCCTCAGAAACAACCTATTATAAACAATCCCCCATCTGTTTGCAGACAGTGCAAATTCAGGATAGAGTTCCTCTTTTTTCTACGCTTCTCATCTCCAGTGGCACTCAGTAATATTGAACTTAGACCAGGAATGTTGGCCCGTGCCCTGCAGAGCTCAGTGCTCAGTTGAGCTAGGGGCCAAAGCAGGCACTGGGGAGGCCAAGAAGCCAGGGATGGGGAAGGATGAGGAAGAGAAGGGAGGGCAGGGTGGGAAGAAAAGAGGAGGGAAACCATGGAAAAGAAGAAAACATGAGGGAGAAGGCAGGAGGGAGCGTGTTGCAGGATGATGCATGGTGCAGGCAGGATCCCGTGCTCCGCTCTCCGCAATTGGCTGTCACCATACCTCCAAAGTCAGGCCTGAGGCGGACATCATAGCCCTTCAGCAGTTTGTCCACAATCTCTTTCACCACAGAAATATTCCCAGTGGATGGGCTGAAATAAAAGGGAGAAAACCTTTGTCATCCTTTGTGCTCCCAGGCCCATGCATAGGGATCCCAACCAACCAGCTATATCACAGCATCCCTCATATCCCACAGCATCCCACAGGATCTCTTGCATCCCACAGGACCACACAACCTGTGCTGCCATCCCACAGCCCAGTGCACCCTGGCCAGCAACTCGCTTTTCTGGATACCTTTCCCTGATTTCACACTGCACAACATGGACTGCTATGCTCTGATGTCCCCACTGCACACCTGCCCCCCAACACACAGCTGCGCTGCTACAACCCAGTGCAAGCTCTGCTTCCCTGTGCACCCAGATATGTCTTCATGCTATTAAAGCACAGGAAAAAGCAGTGTCATAACACACAGCCAATCTTTGCCATGTAAAAATTCGTTTTCTGCCACTCAGCATCACCATGGCTTCTTAGCAACGCGAATCAAGAAGCAGAGCTGGGAGGCAGGGTCCATCTTCTGCTATGTGTGCCAGGGCACGGTGCCTTGCCCTCCGGCCCCCTGACTGTCAGGCAGGGCTGCCCCTGCTTCAGCAGTTTAAGCCCCCCCCAGCCATCTCAGTGAGAACAGTGCTCCCTCTAAAAGCAGCCTGTGAGGCAAAGCAAAACCAAAGGCAGGAGACCAGAATGCAGAGGATACTAAAAATATTGAGCCTATTCTATGTAGTGGGGCATATAGGTTCTGTCACCTGGAACTCAGTCCCTGTGCCACCCTCCATCCCCTGCTCTGCAAGAGAAATAGGGTCCCTGGCAGTAACAAACACTGCTCCTTACAGTCACCCACCTGAACAGCATGTCTTGCTGTCAGCACTGCCTCCCACATCCATCTAAGTCAAAGGAAAGCCGCACCATGGCACTACCTCTGCCAGCCATCCTGCGCCTCGCTGGACATCAGTGTCTGTCCTGACATGTCCGTGTGTCTGCACACACACACACAGGGCAGACTCTATGGGGCATGCATGGCCTTCTGCATGAGCACACAGACATCAGAACACTGGAGCTCAAGGCTACAGCTGTGACAGACGTGCACAAATACATGCATATGTGTGATGACATCCAGGTCTACATGGTGGGGACTACAGGTGCTCTGTTGTGGGGTGTGGACACAATATATGCAGGTGCACAGAAACAGGAATTGATGGGTACCATTGGCTGGGGCCAGGTTCTCTGTACAGGAGTGGGTGGAGGCATGTGGGACTGGCAGGACTGGGCATGCAGTGAGGCTGTGGATGTGCAAGGGTCTCTCAGCCAAATAGTGATGTTCAGTGCAAGTCAGCACACCTCACTGGCCCAGCTTTGGTGCAGGCACAAACCCTTCAGCACTTGTGCCAGGGTTGTGACTGAGCTGCACTGCCCTGACTGGGCACCTTACAAAGACCTTACTTTTTCCTTGGAGAGCATTGTTTTAATCACCGTAAAAAGGCCAGAGAGGTGCATGCAGGTGGATGTTTTCACAGCACTGTGCCTGTGCTTGCAAAGGTGTTAACACCTGTGGATTTCTATGCAGGTATGCAAGTTTTTGCCATGCACTTTTGTATATATATTCACTGTGTTAGTGTCCATCGGCATTTTTCATTTCTAGATAGTCACTGCTGGGCACAAAGATTTTTACGTTCATAGGTCTCCATATTCAACATATAGATATAGTATGCATTTCTCAGGGGGCTAGGCACTTCTGCCTCACACAGGACACGAGCTCAGGAAATTGTGATACTTCTTTGATATGGGCAAAGAAACCAAAGCAGAGAGAGCAGCCAATGTGTCAGGGGCCATGAGGTAAGGGGCAGTGGGGAGAAAGGGATAGAGGGACTTGTTCCTCCCCATCAGTTGGACCCATGAGGGCAAAACCTGGCACTGTGATCAAGGGCATGGTTTCTTGTCTGTCAGTGCTCTTTTTGATCCCAAAAGCCACTTCCCTCATGCTGAGCAGGCACGTTGTGCATTTGCCTAGCTGTGGGTGAGCAGCTGCATGTCAGTGCTATTCCTGGCAAATGTGGGTCTGCATCCACCGAGGGAGCACATCCATCCAGCCTGTGAGCTGAATTTGTGAATTCCATGTCCCTGGCCATGTGGGTGTGCATGTGCTTCACATACACACACACTTGCAGCCAAACATCTACATATATGCGCACTGTGCTATTGGAAGGAATGAGTGGGAGTAGCTGGAGGCATGTGCACATGGGAGAGCAGTTTTGTCCCCAGGATGTGCAGAGATGTGCATTGAGACTGTAGGTGAATGTCTGTCTGGGACATAAGCAGAAGAAATATACAAATAAATACACATGTCTGAGCACAGGCTGCTGATGTGAGCACTGCTCTTTACACATTTGCTTCTAAGCATGTCTCTGCGTGTGTCCACACACATTAGAATCATGCATAAGTAGTGTGCAGAAGGTGGGCATGACTCTGCGCATGTGCATGCTTATAACTATGGGAACATAAATCTTTGTGTATATAGATATGCAAGCCTGTGCATGGAGCTGCATATGTGTGATGGGAATGCTCTGTTACCATGCACGACTGAGCATAGTAATGCCTCAGCTCCCACCGCAGCACACAGGTACAAACCCACCTGCCTACATCTGTCAGAAGAAGGGTGAGGAGGAGCAGTCAGAGGGCTCCTGCATGTGCAGGCAGCAGGAACGCCTGTGT